>NC_051155.1:118744675-119010557 GCF_013339745.2 Dermacentor silvarum
AAAACAGGAATTGTCGCGTTTATTCTCAGAATGGCGGTCAAGTACAACATACGGGCTCACCCCATCCTTGCCATCTGTGGTCGTGGTGGATACCCCCCATTTCTTTTCTTCACCGGTGTCACCAGAAAGAGGGAGTTCCTGGCTGTTGCCTTGGGAAAGGCGAAGCTACACCTGCAACCAGCGCTCGCCAACGGGTACCGCATTATACGTCGAGATTGCCTGGAAAAGATTAATGACATATTCAACATAAATGTCACACTGAATGTGATAGAAGAACTCGAAAGGGGACTGGACCTGGAGAATACAAAATTTCGCCTATCCAGCACTTATGTTCTCGCTGAAGTTGCGCCTCCGCTTACCATCAATGACTGGAACTCAATATCGCGGAACGTCACCGGCGATGAACTACCAGAAGAGATTTACCATGCGACGCCAGACGCGCTTCGCGATATATTCTCAATTGTTCTAAATATAAGGCGCAAGTCAACAATTCTCGTTTTTCTCCTTTTCAGAACCGTTGATACCTTCCTTGCAGAACATATCCAGAAAAGGGTGCACGGCAGTTCAAGCACGGGCGTGTTCCTGTTTTGTCAAGGAATGCTCAATCACTATGAAATTGTTGCCGTGGTTGGCTCGCTCGAGCGAATTAATAAAGGTCAGACCATGATGCTGCTTTGCGCCGCATGTTCAGGAATATCGTCCGAATGATTTTGAAGAAAACCACCGCCTTAATGCCACCGAAAGATCAGCAAGATATCTCTACCCATCTCGCCTCCTTGAAGATGCTTTTGCCCAGCGAGATCTTCCCGTTGCAGAAGCCCTATTCCTAATTTAACCGGTGACTACGTCAAAGATCGAATCGCTCTTTTCAGTTCAGGATGGGGTACTATGTCATACAAACAACTACCTGGAGTCCCACTGCAAATGTCGCAAGCTGCAAGATCGAGTGTGATCAAGGTATTCGACAGGACTGTAGTAGTCCCTTTTATTGCGATAGCAATTATATGGACACTCCAAAGCAGATTTCTGCCGTCGGCGTCGCCGTCGTCGTCGCCGTCGCCGTTGCCGTTGCCGTGAGGTTCCGTATGACGTCAGTGGAGATGAAATCGTCGCCGCGCGCCGAACGCTGTATGTGCGAGTGAAAGGGCGCGAGGGACGCGCGCTTTCACGGGGAGTGAACGCACGGCGAAGAAAAAACGCGCGTTCTGCGCCGTGCTCCCTTAAGGGCTGCAGAAGTAGGAGTCTCTTTCCTCCTTTACAATCAGCATATATGTAGAACAAACGCGCCTTCTTCCGACGCGCCAAAGGCCGTGGCGGGGAGTGTGGGGGGGGGGGGGGAGGGGGATGGAAGGGAGGCGACGTTTAGCTGCGGCATCAAGTGCCTATTTATATCAGAGGCTCCGGCAACAGTCACCAACGCCGTACGCATTTTGTGGGAACGCGGGCAAAACGCCGACGGCGTCGACAACAGTTCTGCGTGTTGCCGGTGCTGCTGCATGTCCAAGGGTATACACCTGATAAAGCTACTATCATTACCCCGTATAGCTCTCTACAAATTTGCTATCGCAATTGATGCTTCGCCTTTCAGGTGAAACTGCGACAACTTTTTTTGTATTACGGTGCACTCAGCATCAGCAAGACCATGGAGCCAACGTTAATCATGTCCACTATAGGAGCCAAGCTTGCCGACGTGATCTGGAAGCATATATTTCTTCATCACAATTGGAGTGACAAGGCAACCAGGATGCTGGCTAACTATGCGCTCTGTCAGCGCAATGTTAGTCTCTTGACCACTCGCAATGTTTTGCGGTGGTCACTCCTGAGCATCGAGACATCAATTGAACTTTCCAGGGGTTCTTACTGGTTCGACATGTTCCAAACAGATTCACTGTGGACTACCTCTCGAAGCCGTTTGTTCTTTTACTTGCTTGTTCATCATCACTACTGTGTCACCCGTAAGGACATGAAGGAAAAACGCGTTCAAGAGATCAAGTACATAACCTCAGCGACGGATGATTTCCGTCGGGCGTTCAGTTGTTCCCAGCGGAATGCTTCAACCACAGTGTGTTCCTTAGGTGCTAGGGAGGGACGCTGAGCTATCGCACACATTTTATTGAACGGTCTGGAATTTTAGCCATATAGCGAAACCGACGTTCTACTATTCGAGTCGTAGAGGAAAAAAAACTCCGTCTAATTCGTTGCTTGCATGCGGCATTCTACCATATACTCTTAGTCGCTTCAGTGTTAAAAAGCAGCTAAGGGAAGGCAGTGTTAGATAATATTTAAACTTGTCATATTGTTTTACTGTACTACAGAAATACATTTAAGTACCACGCCATTTACTTAGTTATTCTTTTTTGTGCGTTGTTCTTTGTATGTAATTTATGCCGGTTCCTTTGGCCTCCTTTGTACGACAATGTTTATGAACGGTATATTTAAGAAAATGCTGATGCAATGCACGTGTTGGAGGCGGTGATGAGCACCCGTAGTGTGATGGCGTGGTTGTGCGGCGGGGCGAGTGACGAAAGATGCCGTGAAATCCGGCGGACCGGGGCAGCGCCACACAACCGATTTGAGCGGCACACAAAGAAGACGATGTTTGCGGTACGTGGCACGTGTGATCCAGGAATCAACATGAAATCAGCCTCTGCATTAGGTAGAAAAAGCGATGAGCAACGCAGGAGTGGAAATAAACGCGGGAAAGAAGCAAGAGAAAAGAAGAGGAGGAGGGTTTCTAACGCCGGGAGAACAAGGAATCCCCCACAGTGGGCTTGTGCTGTCATCATCATCGTGATCAACATCAACAAGATCACATCGTCGATAAGCCGCAATACAGCTCACTCGGAGAACGGCGAGAAAAATAGCTGGCAACAAGGATGGTACCGCCATGATGCTCATTTTCATAACCGTGATTTTCTGGCCGTGATAGTGTCCATATTCAGCTTTCTGGACCTCAGGGTTTAGTTCGCATTAGTGCCCCCACGTGGCGTATTGACCTTAAGCTTTTCAAGCTTCCCGCAGTGACATAAGGATGACGTCAGCGAAACAAAAATAAAAGAATTAAAAGCTATCCAGCCGCACTGAACTTTACCACAAAGCTTGTCCCGCAAGCTTTTCAAGCTTCCCGCGGTGACATAAGGATGACGTCAGGGAAACAAAAATAAAAGAATTAAAAGCTATCCAGGCACACCGAACTTTACCACAAAGCTTGTCCCGCCTGCGTTATCAGTGTCCATGATAAATAGTAGCCCCTCGTCGGCTGGAAATGACTTCTCATTCTAGGAGCGTTTAGTCGCGACGATCCAAACCAAGCGACCATTGATTCCGGGGTTTTCAGAGGCTTCCGGAAAGGCATCCGTGTTTCCCCCGCCCCCTTTTTTTTTTTGCTGCAATGGAGTGAACGGGCTAGGATAATCTTCATAAGCCCACCGCGGCAGCTTTTCTTCAGCCGGAACACATTCTGAAGGCCCGTTTATAATACGACGTTATCGGCGCGCGGCCGAGCGTCGCTTGCGGCAGTCACGCTACACCGTTTGCGCTTCGCCAGCCGAAATGCCATACCCTCAATACTTCGACGCGCGCACCATCGGCTGCTGTCTTCGGAGCAGGCGTAGAACGATTTTCAACCCGAGCGCTGCTTTGAACGGCTGTCATGGAGTGTCGGCGAAACGGCATGGGCTCTAGCACGGGCACTTTCTTTTTTTGCGCAATACATTTTGGGTCGGCGCAGTCGGCGCGACCAACGCACGGATGGAGCAAGAGCCATCTCGACGTCGGGCATGTCGGAGAGCGTTGGCCGCGTCCGGTTACGTTGGTTGCGCCAGTGCGTTGAACTATAGACGCTGCTCTTGCCAACGTGACGTAGCGTGTGCGCCCTCACGCTACGGCGGACAATATCAGCGCCTTTAGCGTCCGAACGTCGCACATCACCTACGAGATACACCGTCGTGGACGGCTTTTGATTTTGACCCATCGCTTTAGTTATGGTGCCCCTAAATATTTCCCTAGCAATTGTGCTATCTGCACTCATGGGCTACCGCAGCAGCTGCACACCGAGAAAAGAAGTGCTTAAGTATTAAGATGGACACATGAACAAGTTGGTTTTGCTCCTTGAGCAAAAGGAAAATGCTGGTTCTCTCGTAATCGAGAGTAGATGTAAGCATGAAATGGCTACCGGCAAAGTAGATTTATGTCGCGACGCAGGCATGAAAGCTTACTGAGCCGAAATGAACCTGTTTTGAGCTGAACCATGATGCAACTCTTGTCTCGGCCAAACAACCATCCGCGGCGCGCCGGACGCTGCCGGCCTGGTCACGCAGCGTGGCCTCATCTCTCGAAAGAGCGGCGGCGCAAAACACGCGCCGCTGGAACTCAGAGACGGCTGGCGTTGAAAAGAGCACAGGCCAACCTATCTCATCGCCAAAACGGGTCAATAAAGGGTATGGTGGTCTGTATCTGCCTTTTGAACGTCGCTATAGGAAATGGCAAATAATACCTCAAGCGTACTAGAAGTTACAGCTTGAGTGATATTGTGAACAAACATTAGGAAGAAATCGGACGCAATATTTCTTTTTGTAACTTGTTTGGGCATTAACCAGCGCATACAATGCGGTTTTATACAAGGCGTTGGGGGCCAGAGACCGCATTTTCTTAAGTTTTGACTCGTTGCACGGATAATCGTTTTGCTCTTGCAACTATGCCCGGATGTTCTCGCAGGTTCTCGTCTAGTTCTCGCGCCCATTCTCGTTTGGAGTGCCCAATAGCAGCTCTGGATTTTCGCTCAAGGTCTCTTGACGGTCGCCGGCGCAACTGGAGCTAAAAGCATTTCATGCTTAAAAGGCATGACACAAAAATTGTGCAAACTGTGTGTCGTCGTCCGTTAGCATTCTGTGGCCGAAGCTGCTCACAATATTACGTCACATTTACTGGCTACCTTGCGAGGTACACCTTTGGTTATGACATATGCAGTACTTGCAGTCGTCAAAGTACTGCCCTGTCACGGTTATCCCTCTGCGTGAAGACCGCTATAGTGAAGATTATTACAGCGAAGCTGTTAAGGGCTCACCTTTCGATCGTCCCATCCGGCAATAGAAAAAAACTCTCATTTGCCTATGCTGTATGTGCGAGTGAAAGCGAGCGAGGGCGAGGGACGCGCGCTTTCGCGGGGAGCGAACGCACGGCGGAGAGAGAGAATGTGGTTGTGAAGAGGAAGAGGCGCTCTTCCTCTGACATGTTAATGACACTAATTAATGACATTAGTCTATAGTTTAGCGCAGAATGAGTGTCACTAGATTTAAACAACGGCACACTTTGCCCACCTTCCATTCAGAAGGCAACATACCAGTATTCAAAGTCTGAGCGAGAAGTTCACAAAAAGAAAATGGATAAGTAAGTAACCGTACTTTTCAAAACTTTTCTGTTTACACCATCAACGCCACAATATGACGAAACCTTTAAGTTGTTTAATCAATTACTACAGGATCCATCGGAAGAAAGTTCACGTCACAGAACTCGGACAGGTTCTCAACACACTCAGCTAAAACTGCTTTTGAAAATACTCCATTGAATATCTGACAACATTGCGAACGTGCAACGGTAACGCCACTGTCGTCAGTTATTGACAATATGTTTTCGCGTGCACCCTTAACAACACTTTTTAACCTTTTGGGGTCGTCTTTTAACGAACCAGGTAGAGTAGTGCCAAAGAAAGTGTGCTGTGCGTCCTTAATTGCATTTTTATATTTGCGGGTGATCTGTTGATATGCGGTCCAGTCACCGTGACCATTCCTGAGCTTTTTATTGGGAAAAACACGTTTTTTTTTATTTTGTAGGTACTTTAAGGACATATTAAACCAAGAGGACCTTCGCTTGCAACGGATGAGCCGCAAAGGTTTGCTTACTAGACAGTCTACCTTTTTTTTTAACATTGACCAGTTTTCCTCTACACTGCGCTCATAAAAGCTGGGCATCCAGCCTTCCAAGAAGGCCGCTAATTCACTATTAATACCACAAAAGTATATAATTTCTGATGGATTTTGGTTCAATGGTGGGATGTTTAAAAGTTGCTTGAATTGAAAAGTTCATAACACAGTGGTCGCTCAGCTCCCTGGTAAGAAAACAAGTGAGTGCACTAGATCAGGAGCTGTTGTTAGAATAAGATCAAGTACGTTAACGCTGGATGCAGTAGTTCCCGTTGGAGTAGTAACTAAATGAGTGAAGTTAAAATAACAGCATAACATCACGAAGGGGGCACTTTCACTTGAGGGCTCATTTAGAACAGTAAAAGAACCGGACCAATGAATGTTAGGGAAATTAAAATCACCTAAAATCACCTATATTTCCCTTCTAATTTCTTTCTTCCCATTCTTGTAAATATTCATGGTCCTTTTTGTTCACAATCTTTGCATCCAATTCACTGTCTCTTTTCCTCTCACTTTCTTTCTGATGACTCCTGGTTGTCTATTTACACTTTCAATTATCTTGTACTTGGTTGCCAACTTTCTTGACCTCTTCCTCCATTCTGTGTCCACGCTTTTCAAGGTAAACATACTTGTGCACATTAGCCACCCATTTATTTTCATCCATGTTCCTGAGTCTTTTGGTCAAAAGTAGTTTTGCTCTGTGCTTCTCTGACTTCAAAAGATGCCGAACCCATGTCACCTTGCACTGCCTCACTTGTGGTTTTACCGTGGGCTCCCAAAGCCAACCGGCCTACTGATCTTTGGTTAATTTCCAACCCCGACCAGATATCCGATTTTGAGCATAGAATGGCATTTATGAGCGTTAGCACTGCAGCACCATTACTCTGTAGGCTTATGCCGCAGGAGCGAAGGACAGACACGGCTGACCCGAAGCGACGCCAGAATAGAACCGCGAGCCGTTGCTTCACTTGCCACGGCCAGGCGCCGTCTTTATTTATTATTGTTTTTTTCATGTGGGCGCGCGCTCTCCGGGTTCTGCGCGCGGCCCAAAGGAGGGCACTACAGAGCCCCCCGCCTAGACTGGAAGACGAAACCGGATGCAGGGCCGACTGTGGCACTCTAGCACGAGTTAGGACGGCAGTGCGAGGCTTTCAGTAGTGGATTCCACGTAAGCGGACTTGAGGCGGTCAAGCTGACAGTCTCTTCCCGGCCGTTCTGTAGGAGGGTGGCAGTTTTCGGGATGCGGCGAATGACGTGGAATGGTCCGTCGTAGGGCGGGGTTAGCGATGGTCGGACAGCGTCTCGGTGCACAAAAACGTGTGTTGAAGTGGCCAGGTCGAGGTGCACGAAGATTGTATTGCGGCGGGATGTACGGTGTGGAGTGCGTCGGAGATCTATAACACAGCCCAGGAAGCGTTGTAGTAATTGTTGTGGCTGGACTGGTAGCTGCGTCGACGTAAAGAAGTCTCCGGGGAGACGCAGTGAACTGCCATAAATGATCTCTGCTGCTGAGCACTGTAGGTCGGCCCGGAGGACGGCTTGTAAACCCAGAAGCACAAGTGACAAGGCGTCAAACCTGGTGGCACAATTGAGGCGTGTAGTCAGGGCGGTCTTCAGTTGTCGGTGAAGGCGTTCCACCATGCCATTGGCACAGGGGTGATACGCAGTGGTACGGCAATGCCTGGCGCCGAGAATGCGATTAGGGCAAGCAAACAGGGAGGACTCAAATTGGCGTCCACGGTACGTATGTTGCCACGGTGCCAGGACAACCAAAGCGAGCTACCTACGCAGAAATGAAAGCACGGGAAACCGTCTCAGCGGTGATGTCATGAATGGAAACAGCCTCCAGCCAGCGTGTGAAACGGTCAACCATGGGGAGTATATAACGGTAACCTTGAGACACGGGTAGAGGGCCCACAATGCCGAGGTGAACATGGTCGAAACAACGGCCGGGTGGAAGGAAGGCTTGGGGTTACGTCTTGGAATGACGGGATACTTTTGTCGCCTGGCAGGGCAGACACGTGCGCGTCCAAGAGCGCACATCACCGTTAATTCCGGGCCAGACATAGCGCTGGGTGAGAAGGTGCTGAGTAACCCGAATGCCTGAGTGACAAATATCGTGTAGATAGCGGAAAACGGTGCGACGTAATGAAGCCAGAACAAAAGGGCTGAGAAGGCCTGCTGAGATATCGCACCATACAGGCTCACGCGAGCATGGATGAGGCACACAAGCCGTAGTTGGAGAGAACGGGGGTTCTCCCGAAAAGCTGCGAGTTCTCTGTCAGTCTGCTGTGTGGAAGAAAATGCGGCCCAGTCGACGGTGGAGATGCAGAGTCAACCACGGCTATACGAGAAAGGGAATCTGCGGCGGTGTTGTCGACACCTTTCACGTGGCGGGTGTCGGTTGCAAATTCCGAAATATAAGCTAGATAGCGGAGTTCGCGTGACACGTACTTGGGTAAGTTGGCGCGGAAAACAATCGCCAGTGGCTTATGATCAGTCAGCACGTAAAACGGGCATTCTTCCAGAAACTGCCAAAAGTGCTGTATCGCAGTGTAGAGGGCTAGTAGCTCTCGGCCGAAGACGTTGTAGCGGGCCTCAGCAGGAAGTAGCTTCCGAGAGTAAAAAGACAAAGGTCTCCACTCGGAGTTAATGCACTGCTGTAACACGGCTCCGACGGCCATGCTGGATGCATCCACCACTAGCCGAGTGGGGGCGTTGCTGCGCTAATGGATAAGAAGCACGGCGTTCGCGACTGCTTGATTGGCAGCAGTAAAGGTGGCCTGGGCTTCTGATGACAAAGAAATGACAGAGGACGGACCAGCGGAGGAGGTCGGCGAGCGGGCGAAGCATCTCTGCACAGTGCGGTATAAAGTGACTAGAAAAATTCACAAGCCCCAGGAACTGGCGTAACTGGCGCAGTGTTGTACATAGGCTGGGGATAATCCTGGATGGTCTTGACGTGGGACAGAGAGGGCGTATATCTTCGGATGATATGTGATGGTCCAAAAACTCGAGCTCAGAGGCGCCGAAAACACACTTGGGGGCGTTCTCAACCAGACCGTACTGCTGAAGACGCTGGAACAGAGCACGTAGATGTTGTACGTGCTCTTCGGCTGGCGATGAGGACATCATTAAGGTACGCAAAAACAGTAGGGAGGCCCCGCGTGACCTCAGAGATGAACCGCTGGAAGGTTTGAGCCGAATATCGGAGTCCAAAAGGCATCCGCACGTACACAAACAAACCAAAGGGTGTCGTAATGGTGGTGATAGGTATCTCGGTGGGCTCGACGGGAATTTGGTGGTATGCCTTAACCAGATCCACTTTGCTAAAAATGGTGCAGCCGTCGAGACGCGATGTAAAATCTTGGATTGGAGGCAGCGGATAGCTGTCGTGGGCAGTCTTGGCGTTAACGCTCGATAGTCTCCGTAGGAACGCGAGTCACCGGGATCACGCTTGGGCACTATATGCAGCGGAGAAGCCCACGCGCTGGACGACGGGAGTATAATGCCGAGCTGCAGCATATGGTCGAAGTTCTGTTTGGCGATAGTTAGATGGTCCCCAAACAAGTGGCGTGGTCGAGCGGCTGCTGGTGGGCCACGGGTGACGATGTGGTGCGTCACTGTATATGTTTAGGTGGCGGAGTGAAGTTGCATGGCTTTGTTAACTCCGGAAAATCAGCCAAGATTTTTTTGAACGGAGAGAAAGGTATCAGCGTGCGGTTGCCCATAGGTGGAAGGTCGGACAGGATTCCAGAGATGGAGAAACGAGTCAGACCGTCTGTGAAGCGACGACGCCGCACGCTGACGTCCAAGTCGAAGTATGAGAGTAATTCCGAGCCGATGATCGGGTGAACCACGTCTGCGATGACGAAGACCCACCGAAAAGTGCGGCAAAGGCCGAAGTCGAGGGTGAGCGATCGGAGTCCGCACGTCGCTATAGACGAGGCGTTGGCAGCACGAAGCGACTGCCCTGGTGCCCTGGAACGATCAGCCTTAGTCGGGGGAACAACGCTGATTTCCGCGCCCGCGTCTATAAGGAACGGGGCGCCGGAGAACTTGTCGGTTACCATAAAAAGGCGGCTGGGACGAAAAGCGAGACCACACGCCGCCGTCAGTGATCCCGGCGAGCGTTTCCCGGCCACGAACAGGGAGGTGTGCACTTCATGGCTCGGTGTCGGAAACGCCGATGGTACCAGCAGAGAGGTGGAGGGCTGGGACTCCGGTTTGACGTGTGCGCGAAAAATTGCGATGACCGAAACGAGGCGAACGGGTCTGCTCAAGGGTGCTCCGGAGTGTGGCGAGTGAGGCGGCGACCTTGTCGATGCGAGCCTCAAGGCGCGATATCGCCGGGTCTGTAGGTGGTAAGACAGCGGTGACGGACCAGGAGGTAGCCTCATGAACATGATCGGCAAGTTCCGCCAGGCGGTCGAGGGTGACGTCGCCGGCCGCCGCGAGGACGAGGTGGATAGGCTGGGAAAGGCGTTGGAGGAAAAGCTCGCGAAGCAACGATGAGTGGGTGGGCACGTCGCACTCCCCAAGAAGCTGTCGCATCCGGCACAGCCGTTTGGTGGGACGCCGGTCGCCAAGGTCCTCCTCAGTAAGTAGCTGCTGGAGGCCGGTGTGTTCCGACGGCATGAATTCCTCCAGCATCTTGGCCTTGAGGTGCTGATATGATGTAGCGCCCGTGGGGATGGAGAGGACGTCCAAGAGTTCGCCGGCAACATCAGGAGGAAGGACTGAAACGACGTGGTAGTAGCGCGTCGTTACCGAGGTAATGCTGTAGAGGCAGAACTGTGCCTCGATCTGGTGAAACCAAACTTGTGCGTTCTAGAGCCACAAGGTTGGAGGCGCAGTTGCACCGACGAGACGTCCTGCGCATGTGAGTCCTGTTCAGTGGAGGGTGCGGGCGGATCAATCATTGTGTTCGCTCTAGGTCACCACTTCTAGGCTTATGCCTCAGGAGTGTGGGAAAGACACGGCTGACCCGAAGCGACGCCAGAATAGAACCGCGAGCCGTGACTTCACGTGACACAGCCAGGCGCCGTCTTTATTTCATTTTCACGCGGGAACGCGCTCTCCGGGTTCTGCGCGCCGCCCAAAGGAGGGCGCTACAACTCCTTTCCAGATTCCATGGACACCCTCATATTTATTGTGGCCCAACAGTGCTCTGTGTTTCATTATTGCTACATTCCGCTTCCCCATTGCTTTCAAGTTGTCTTGGTTGAGGTATCTTGGGATGCGCGGAGGTGTGCGCTATCCGGGGTTGCTTCAAGAAACCCAGCGGCGCGTGCGAGCAAGACTATAGCAGTGCCCGGAAAGTCTGGAGAAGACGCAAAGAAAGTTTTGCTTTAAAAATTGCCGTTATTTGTTGGCTTAAAGTCGCGTGTCATCCTGGCGTCATCGCGTCATTTGCGGTATTTCATCACTGCGAGAGCCAACGGGCCGACTGGGCCACTAGGTTTTCTGCCTTTAGGAGACACCATATCCTTTTGCCAAAATGCCAATGGTCTATCCAGTTTACTACAGTCATACAACACGCTGTCGTTTTTCAGCCTGTTGATTATTTGCGTCCTCCACAGCTATACTGCCAATATGCTTGCTTTATACTACACTGAACTAATCAGCGAACTTGTTTTCGAATTATATTCATTTAATATTCTACTCTTGCTATCATTGTCGTACCGAATGTGCACAGGCTACTCGGGCACCCCCACATGCAATGATTTCACTTCTCGCTTGAGCACGCCCGCCATTGGGATGCAAAAGAGAAACTCATTTTCTCCGAACTAAAGGCTGAATAATACGCTGACGTGATCCTGAATAAGATCAAGACGGGCCGTAGTACTCAATCTTCTAATGCCTTTATTCATAAGCCTATTTTTTTCAGGCTGTGGTCTTGTATCGCAGAAACGTGCCCCTGATCTCCCTAATGTGTTAGTTGTTATTCTTGACCACACAATATAAACCGTCATCGAGTAACTCCATGTTGCCCTGGCGGCAGGTCACCATGGCGTGCCACGCAAGTATGACCACGCCGATTCATTTGGATTTGCATATAGTACTATATTGTTCCGCCGTTAGGGCTAATACACATCCACTTCCGGTTGCTACGCTTCCTGAAGAAGGTATTCATTATTCGAAGCCCATTCCTTTCCACGAATTCTACCAACATCTCTCCTCTAGAGTTCCTAAAATCAATGCCGTAGTTGCCAACTGCTTGTTCACCAGCGTGCTTTTTCCCCACTTTTGCATTGAAGTCGCCCATGTCTACAGTATGTTGAGTTTGCAACTTTCTCATCGCCAATTCAACTTGTTGATAAAGCTGTTCTACTGGGTGTTCAAAATTAAGCTTTATGGTTTTCTTATAATTAGGCGCTGGGAGGCACGTAAAGACCGCCTGTGCCAGGGGGACACAAAATGATGATAATTGTCGCTGTCAGCGACCAACTTAACAAAATTTGAATAATTCACTTTCTTTTTACTGCAGTAAGTGTGTATGTTTGTATTCAAAAGTTAGAGGCAGTCGTGTTTCTACACAGCTTCACTTTGAAGAATTCTTCTGGCATGTCTGTGCTCCGAGAGATCCGACTTCAAATTTTAATTCTCGTTCGCATGATTACGCATGCAAGAGAGTGAGGACCGGCACAAAGCTCCTCCCTGATGTGACGCGGCTGTTGCGTGCGGCGTTTAGTCTGATAACAGGGCGGAGGCATAGGCAAATATAGTAACCGCACGGTGGTTCGCCACTCGGCTGGATTTCGGTAGCGTGCAGGATAGTGGTTGGACAAGGAGCATTGGACAGCAGTGACGCGGCAACGGCACATACAGAATGAACTCCAAGATTAGCGAGTTCTTCGCGCGCTGTTGCCTGCACAAATGGAACTGTAGGAAAGTAGTTTGGCTCAGTGGTGCGGTTAAACAGGCCTGCAGGAGTCATGGCTTGAAGTTCTCGCCGCACAATTCGCGTCAGGTCGTTTGATGATGGTCGCTGCATTCCTTGCCTGTCGTCACCTGAGGATGTCGCAGCTGCTTTAGGCAGACGTGCGAACGGCGGTGCAATGCGGCGGCTCTTGGCCTGCTCTAAGCGTTGACACAATTTTATGATGTCCTGTACCGTTTCACGATTTTTGCACATGCGCAGGTTGAAAGCATCTTCAGCGATCCCCTTCGGTACATAAATGGCCATCCTTGACTGACACAGCCATATCGCTGTCGGCCTTACAGCACAGAGCCAACACGCCCTAAATGTAAGAGACGTACGCTGCTGTGCACGTTTGAACGCGGGTTGCTAGTTCTTTCTTGGCGGCGCTGTTCCGACCGGTTGGACGGCCGAACAAGTCCTTAAGCTTCTGCTTGCACGTGTACCAGTTGTTAAGCTCTTCCTCGTGGTTGTCATACCACACCTTCGCCGTGCCTTGTAGGCAGAACACCAGGTTAGCTAACATAGTCGTCACATTTCATTTGTTGTGGGCACTTACACGCTCATATGTGGCGATCCGGTCTTCCAAGTCGGTGTGGTCGGTGCTGCAGAACGTTGCTGGATCCCGCGGCTGCGCCAGGAGAACCGTCGGGTTTGTTGGCGTTCATGTGGGTCCCGCCGCCGTTTCGGGTCCTGTTTCGTCCGTCATGTTGTTGTCCAGTCCGAGGTGACGATCACTACGGTGGTTCGTTGTTGTCGCTCGTGGGCACCCCGGCACCACCACTAATTTGTTATTATGCGGAAGTCACATATAAAGATATATTTACAATATTTACAAGAGAGACAACAATACATAAACAAGATGATGATGATGATGATCCTTTATAATGGCTCGCACCCACTGAGGGGGATAGGCCAAGAATCGGGCGGCAGTAGGTGGCAAAAAAATTCTTTTTGAAAATGAGAAATGCAAAGTAAAAGAAGGCAAAAACAAAAACAAAGAAGATTTGGCGGGCTAGACCGATTCCACGTCTACACGTCAAATCGTCTTCTTACTGGCGCGACTCTTCATTGGGCCATAACAATATGAACGAGAAGAAAGGAAATCGAGGGGCCCGAGGTTTATTAGTCATGTCCTAAGACGCCAACAAACAAAGACCCCAAGGAGAGCATAGTGGGAATTACTGGTATTTTTATTTTAATAAAAGAAATGATAAAATAATGGAATTGAAAATGGATGAAAAAGCAACTCGCTGCAGCTGGGGCACGAACCCACGTCTTCGCATTACGCGTGCAATGCTCTTGCCAATTGAGCTACCGTGGCGCTGTTTTCGCAACACTTTCTATGGTATTTATGTTTATCTACTACGACAAACCCTGGGAGGGTTCAACTATATATATATATATATATGTAATGATAAGAAGCCAAGACATTGTAGGCCCCTCGGTTTCCTTTCTTATCGTTATTATATTTATATATCTCATCCGAGTTCCTCCAAAAGCAATCACCTACGAATATGCAAATTGGTGCTTTGCCGTGTACATTTAGAAACTTTACTCCGAGTTCAAAGGAGCCGCATTTAGAGGGACCAGAGCAAAGACGAACGCCAAGAAAGTAGGGTCAGCAGCACGGCACTGTTAGCTTCCCGTGTACAAAGGAGGCTTTATAAACGTATCGAGAATAGTTGATTGCGATGGTGCATATATTTTAGGCTCTTTGGCCGTAGTTCTTAATTGGTGGCACAAGAAAAAAACTTCAAAATGCAAATATTCAACGCTCTATGCAATTGACTTATATTGCACAAGGTAACACACACGGTTGATCTTCGCCATAACAAAATCAAATTACGCAGATTTGTTAACGCATTTCTCTGGTATTCCCTAATGCAGTCTACGCGAATATGAGAACTGGCCTTCTGCACGAATGAAATGCACATGCGCTGCTGCTTAGCAGGAGACTCCGGAAACATTTTTGCAGTAGTCGGTGTTGCGAGGAGCAGACGACGCCCAAGTTGAAGACACCATCACCGAGTTGCACAAGAACTCATTTAAAATGCAGTTCTCTTGGTGTGGCGCTCTCACTAGAGCTTTTTTAAGAAGCCACGGTGGCACGAAACTGTTTCTATTATAGTTAGCGTCTTTGCAGCATGACACGGAACGCCGCGAGCAAATTGTCAAGCGGCAACACAAAAACTGGCGCTACGATATTTCGTGACCACCACTATCACCTAGATTTAGAGAACACGGAACAGAGCATACGTATCAGCGTTGCCTCTACTGAGTTGATATCGGAGGCAATGCGTTCTTGTTTGTTTAGCGAAGCTGCATTTAATGGGGCGAAAAACGTGCAACTCTTGAATATTGGTATCACTTGTCTAGTACGAGGAAAAAGGAGTTGTAGTCCAAAAATGTGAGCTGTGATTTGTCGCAAAAAGAAAACAACACAACAAAAAAGAACGAACGCGCTGCCGCTCTGATCCACACCGCTCTCTTCCTGTCTCTTAATGTTAGACCTAACATTTTCGTTCCATCGCTCTTTGTGCGATCCTTAACTTGTTCTCGAGCTTCTTTGTGAACCTCCAAGTTTCTGCCCCATATGTTTGCACCGGTAGAATGCAATGATTTACACTTTTATTTTCAACGACAGTGGTGGGCTCCCAGTCAGGATTTGGCAATGCCTGCCGTATGCAGTCCAACCCAATTTTATTCTTCTGTAAATTTCTTTCTCATGATCAGGGTACCCTGTGAGTAATTGACCTAGAAAAAACGTACTCCTTCACATACTCTAGAGGCTGACTGGCGATCCTGAATTCTTGTTCGCGTGCCAGGCTATTGAACATTATGTTTATCTTCTGCAAATTAATATTCAACCACACTCTTATACTTTCTCGGTTAAGGTCCTCCATTATTTGCTGTAATTCGTCTCCATTGTTGCTGAAGAGGACAATGTCATCTTCCAAACCGAAAGTTGCTGAGATATTCGCCGTTGACCATCACTCGTAAGCCTTACCAGTCCAAGAGCTTTAATACTTCTTCTAAGCATGCAGTGAATAGCATTGGAGAGATTTTGTCTCCTTGCCTGAGCGCTTTCTTAATAGGTAACTTTCTACTTTTCTCGTGGAGAACCGAGGTTTCTGTGCAATCCTTGTAGATATTCACCAAGATATTCACGTATGCCTCCTGTACTCCTTGATTACGCAATGCCTATATGACTGCTGGTATCACTACTGAATCAAATGCTTTTTCATAATCTATGAAAGACATATAGAAAAGTTGTTTGTACTCCGTAGATTTCTCTATTACCTGATTGATGACAAGGATATGATCCATCGTAAAATATGCCTTCCTGAAGCCAGCCTGTTCTTTTGGTTGGCTGAAGTCAAGTGTTGCCCTAATTCTATTGGAAATTATCTTTGTGAATATTTTATACAATAGTGAAAGCAAGCTAATGGGTCTTCAATTCTTCAATTCTTTAACGTCTCCCTTCTTATGGATTAGTATTGTTATGAATTATGGATTAGTAATGGATTACTTATACCTTCTTATGGATTAGTAAACGGCCATTTTCGTATTTCGACCCCGTCGACATGCGGCCGCAGAGCCGGGATTTGATCCCGCGACCTCATGCTTAGCAGCCCAACACTATAGCCACTAAGCAACCATGACGAGTGACCTTGACCGCGAAAAGGCGGGGAGTGAAGGTGTGGTGAAGGCTAGACAGGAGGGTATCTTAGTAGACGAATATTTCTCCCCTCTCACCCTCGTGCACTGACTACGCCCCTATACAATTTGCGCGTCCCAAGGCAACCGTGCTCAGCCTTTCGCCCCTACTGACGATTGTGAGACCACCAGGAACAGCTAGCTGCTCATGATTTGAGTAGCTTCGGTTGCTTTAGAAAAGTAGTTGCACCTACACTTAGGCATTTCTTCATGAAATGATTATGTTGCTTTGTACCGAAGTCTGGTGCTGTTTAACCTTGTGATAGTGCTTACCACGGAAACTGAGCAATCAAAGTGATAAATACAGCTTTGTTTCGGGACATATAGTGTCGTAGTGGACTGGATGGCGGTCAACAAACCTTCGTCGTTACTCCAATATGTGTCTGTTGTCCTGAATTAACTGAGCAGGCAATTCGACAGAGGGAGAGAAATGGAGATATAGAATAAGCTTTAATCAATTGTTTGAGCTGACCGTTATTCGACTAAGATGGGCAGCCTTACAATTCTCCTTTTCATACATAGCAGTCAACGCTATGGAAGCTACGCAAGAAGTTCGGTCTAGAAAAGTTAACACTCCATGCGTTCCATCCATGCTTCGCTGCGCGTCAACAGCGTTCGCTTGCGCGAGAATGCACGTGAGGCTCTTCGCGACGGGTTGCAAAAAAAAAATGACCGCCCTTTCTACTCCGTGAAGATGGTCGAACAGCGAAGCTGTGTTAGTTACACAGAGTGTTACGAGTGTTACAAGTGCATGTGTTGCACGTGATGAAATTGCGTAAAGACAAGTAAACACAGATCTACATCAGGAAGTTATATTGAAACGTTGCGAGGCGAGAAGAGGCAGCGACTTTAGACGCTACTCGACGAGTGTCCAGTTCTCTGGTCGAAACCTGCCGAGCCGCCGCCAGAGACGTCGCCTGCAGTAGGGAGCCTACATGCAACGCCGTTTCTCTAATCTGCAGTCACGAACAGCTCCATCTACAAGAAAGTAGATGGGATGCGAGAGTATTCAGGTATCTGTACAGGCAAAGCATTGACTCCCAGTGGAGGAAAAGAACTAGGAAGCTTACCAGCAAATATGCGACAGGTATGGCGAGCAACATGGCAACAAAGAACGTAAAACGCAAAGTGAGAGAGGCTGAGACAAGGTTATGGGTGGCTGCAATTTAAAAGAAACCTGCTATAATAACTAACTACCTCAAAGGAAAAAGGTAAATCAGGAATAAAAAATGTTTGATAACTCTAAGGGAAGCTCCTTACTTTTCGAAGCGAGATCAGGATGCCTTATAACGCGCAGTCATAAAGCGAAGTACACCAAGGACGGAGCCGCATGTGCTTGCTGTGGTAAAGCTAGAGAAACGGTGGAAGATGTTTTATTGGAATGTGAAGAAATCTACCCAGCTGCAAGTCTAGGCTCCTCTGACTTCTTTGAAGTCCTTGGGTTCAGGGATAGCACGGGTAACGTAGACATGTCAGCTGTAGAGATTAGTAAGAGGCGGTTGGAGGTTTGGTGGCAGAAAAGTAGGGAGACCACAAACAACGGAGACGTACAGAAACAGAGTTCCCAGTAATGGTTCAGAAAGCTTGATGCTGGGAATTCTTTGTACTTGTGTGTTTCTCAAAAATAAAGTTCGGACATTAGGCAAAATAATAACAAGAGCTTGGTGGCGCAACCCACCACCCCGTTTCAAAGGAGACGCTCATAGCATCCATCCATCCATCCATCCATCCATCCATCCATCCATCCATCCATCCATCCATCCATCCATCCAACACCACGAGTGTTCAGCGCGAACGCAGGGATACGCGGACGGCGTCGGCAGCAAATCTACGCGTCACGCGTTATTCGAAACGGCGTGCCGCACAGAAACACCTCCTCTTATCGCCTCTCCTCCTCGCGCCCAGAGCGCCCTCTCAGTGGTCGCCTCCTCACCCCAGCTCGCGCCTTCTGATTGGTCACTTCCTCCCCCAGCACGCCTCTCCTCATCTGCTGAACACGTGACCTGCCCTCATCCGGCGCGGCTCTCATGCTCTCCTGGTCGCGTGACCTGCGTGACGCCGGGCAGACGCCGATGGGTCGACTAAGAACAGCTTCGCTGTTAAAAGCGCGAAAGGAACAACACAAATAAAAATTATCCGAAACCACGCATTAGCACCCGTATACCACAGCGTGTTTTTTTCTAAGGGTTAAGTCTTGTTTCATTCAATACTCAGCCTATATAAAATACAGTTGCACACAATTGCGGCCAAAAAACTTCGAACTTTATACAAGTGCCAAAGAAGCCACTGCAAGAAGTCGCTTTAGCTTCCACAGTGTTGACTGCTTCGTACGGAACGGAGTATAGTCTATTAGCCGAGGAATTGTCCTGCCAGCTTTGCCCTGTCCACCAGGTGTCGCTGCTCCACAAGGTCCGCGAACGTGAGCCGACCCTTCCACAGCTCTATGGTCGGTGCAATAAGGTTTAGTATTGGGTTGCGCCAACACTACCATGTCGTATGTTAAAGGGTGTCGGACACGTCGCAAAAAGTGCAGTTGGGTTGGGTTGATGTGAAGTGATAGGAGATATTCTAGTTGACTTTAAAGGCGTCCTTAACCACCCCTCGGGCTTGTTGAAAAAACCTAGTCCGCGGATAGCATAGGCTCTTATGAACATCTCAGCCAAGTTTTGCAGTCATGAACGGTGCGTGGAACTCGTAAGCGGAGATCCAATTCACCTTTCTCTCAAACACTCTTTTATTGCGATAGCAATTATATGGACACTCAAAAGCAGATTTCTGCCGTCGCCGTCGCCGTGAGGTTCCGTATGACGTCATTTGGAGAAGAAATCGTCGCCGCGCGCCGAACGCTGTATGTGCGAGTGAAAGGGCGCGAGGGGCGCGTCTTTCACGGGGAGTGAACGCACGGCGGAGAACAAACGCGCGTTCTGCGCCGTGCTCGCTTACAGGCTGCAGAAGTAGGCGTCTCTTTTCTCCTTTACAATCACCATATATGTAGAGCAAACACACCTTCTTCCGACGCGCGAGAGGCCGTGGGGGAGGGGGGGAGGGAAGGGAGTCGACGTTTAGCTGCGGCACGAAGTGCCTATTTCTATCAGAGGCTCCGGCAACAGTCACCAACGCCGCACGCATTTTGAGCGAACGCGGGCAAAACGCCGATGGGGTCGACAACAGTTCTGCGTGTTGCCGATGCTGCTGCATGTCCAAGTTTATACAGCAGATAAAGCTAATATCATTACTCCGTATAGCTCTCTACAAGTTTGCTATCGCAATTGATGCTTCGCCTTTCAGGTGAAACTGCGACAACTTTTTTTAGCAGAAGTCTGCTCCTCACTCTCTTCTAGACGCTTTATTTCGTCATAAAGCATCCGGAAAATGCGGGTGTGATTGGTCAATAGCTGACATCAGTCAAGAGGGGTGTTTGGATCTGTTTCGATCAGTGCGTTTCTTCCTACTGCTACTACACCTATATACATTTAGCGATGAAGTTTAATAAACAGGCCGAAGTAAGCCATAATCTGCTTTCGAATTTTGATAATAATTACGTACTTTGGGACTGGACTGGACTGGACAAACTTTATTTGGGTCCTGCAGGACGCGCTTAGGGCGTAAGAAGCTGACAATAGTCTGCTCCCGCTCGGCGGCAGCCGCCCGCATAAGAATTAAAATTTGGCCACAGTGCATATTGGTGTAGTAGCGGTCGGGTCCGCTAATTTTGACTAGCTTTGAGCGCTCAACTAGCCTTGAACCACATGAAACATAAGGTCAGACCACACGCACGTTTGAGAGCGTGCGCTCACTCCGGCCCGCTACTGCTTACTTTTGCATACTTATTGATAACGCTTAAAATGCGGAAGTTGGATGCGACTAATATCCGTCGGTCGAGATGGTGAAGGACAAAGCCGGTCCGCACCACGTTAACACAGTCAGACTGGAGCATTGAGCGCGAGCACGCACTCAAGCCATGTCATGCACAAAGCAAACGCTGCGCATATTCACAACAGTTGCATGTATCTGCGACCTGATACGTAGCGTATAATAACCGCGGTCGCCGTGGAATGCCACGATGAGTCCAATGGCTAAGCGCACTGCGGCTGGCTGAGGACAACCGCGTTTGGCTTACGTTTGGTGCGTCGTAGGCACCAAAATAGGAAGTATTGGTGGCTACGTTAACATCTAAAATCAAACTTTAACTGCGCGCCACGACCAACTTCAGTAGGCGGAGCGTTGTTGGCACGGCGCACACCGCTCTACCCTTAGCATTCGCAGTGCAAATCATAGAAGGAGTGGAAGCCCTGCGTTTGATTGGCAATAACTTCGCTTCTGCTGAACCGCTTTAAGTTCTTGTGGCGAAATATTTCTAAAATAGGCTATTTTAACTTCGAATACAGTTCTCCACTTCGATAAGAAGTGGTTCAGGGCCCCTTAAGGAGAAAAAAAAGCGGCAGAGCCAATCTCACGATGACTGTCGGTGGTATGCGGTAGCATTGAATGAATACGGTGGCACAACGTATTGCCAACGTCGAAACGACTTATATGTGAGGCGTGTGACTTATATGTGACTTATATGACTTACGTGACTTATATGACTTACGTGACTTATATGTGAGGCCCAGGACTCCACTTTCACCCTTCCCCAAGAACACTCCAACAAGAATTCATGATCGCCAGTCAGCCTCTAAAGTCTGTACAGTATAATACGTTTATATAGGTCAATTACTCATAGGGCACCCTGATCATGAGAAGCAAAATTTACAGAAGAATAAAATGTGTTGGAGTGCATATGGCCGGCATTTCCAAATCCTGACTGAGAGCTTATAATCTGTCGTTGAAAAGAAAAGTCTACAATCACTGCATTCTACCTGTGCTAACATGTGGATATTAGCAAAGAAGCTCGAGAACAAGTTAAGGACCGAAGAAATAGCGATGGAACGAAAAATATTAGGCGCAGCGTTAAGAGGCAGAAAGTGAGCGGTGTGGATGAGAGAGCAAATGGGCATAGCCGATATTCTGGTTAACATTAAGAGAAAGAAATGGAGCTGGGAAGGCCATGTAATGCGTAGGGCATGTAACCGGTGGTCTTTTAGAGCTACAGAAGGGTTTCCAAGAGAAGGGAAGCGCAGCCGTCGACTGCAGAAATATAGGTGGGGTGATGAAACTTGGAAATTTCCAGGCGCAAGTTGAAATCAGCTAGCGCTAGACAAGGGTAATCGGAGATAGCTGGTAGAGGCCTTCGATCCTACCGTGGACATAGAAACCGGGTGATGATGATGATGGTGATACACAACTTCCCCCCACGCTCTCCTTCCCATGTTGGCAGAAACTCTACGAATTTTGAAGTTCACTGGTTTGCTGGTACGGCTTTTTTTACACTGTATCTCGGTGATCTGGGCAGCATACTTTTTCAATGCTTATTTTTGTTTACTGTTAAGTGTATGAAGCTCTTTTTTTATTAATACCAATAAGGAAAACACTAACCGCACTAAGAACCATGCTTAAGCACTCACGCTTAATTGGTAACAATGAGCATGCCATACTGACTCAGGTGAATTATTATTTTGTCATCCACGTAAGAGAATGTTAGGCTGCTCGGCGACACTACACAATTTTCCCATGTACATTGAGCCTCTCTTCAAGATGACCATGTGCAGTTTAGTGGATTACAGATTTGCCTAACTCGTTTTAACCACCTTTATTTGATGTGTGATTCATTCAGTCGAATTTACTCATAAGGTAAAAGTAACAAAAAATTGCCATGGTTGAACGCGGTAAACCAAGTTTGTCGAGAAGTGTATTGCTTGCTTTGGAAAAGAGCACAGACGCTGCTCGGCGCCGTCAGCAACTACCGCATCTACAATTGCCCCACAAGACAACACATGGACGCGGCTCGGCGCGGCAGCTGCAGCGACCGAATTGACCTTCATGCTGCGTCTCGCTTCACCGCGAACCAAGCGTCGAAAGCACAGCTCATACGAAGCTACAAGCACTGGGCGCACTTTGTCCACATCACAGATCGCTTTCCAGATATGGCTTTGAAGATAGGCAGCAGTTGGCGGTAGTGGCCGGATTAGTCCCAATTTGATCTTGGCTGAACTTGAAGATCAGATTTATGGAACCAGGTGTCTTCTGGGTTTGTACTTGGAGTAGTAGCGCTAGCGCTCTTAAACATTTCCCGGAAACTTCAGCGCTAAGAGCCATGCACTTGTGCACGAGTGTTACCAAGCAAATTCCTTCTTTTGTAAGAATAACAGAAACGTAAAGATAGCACATGACCAGATTTAGTGACGCAGCAGTAAGTTGGGCATTGCTACCAAACTACATAATAATCTAGTTTTCTGAAGTTACAAATAATAACTTTTTGAAAGAAAAGACTACACATGATGAAATTTAATGCTTCTGCATAGTCTGCAAAATGACCACTTTGCAGGCTTAGTAGGCAACATAATTTGTGGTTGCAATGAAATATACTTCGCTAGTTCCACGTCATCCAGGTCGCCAATATAGTGTCACAAATAGAGTATGGTTTACGAATTATCTGGTTAAACGTTCGCACGCTATCTCCGAAGCCACCATCTCCTGCATCCAAAGGCAATTTAATATTTCGAAAGGCAATGGTGTGGATAGGGTAGACATTGCACGAACTGCTGTAACATGCGCTCCATTACTGCTTCGCATAACAACGGCCCACCAAAGTTTTTCTAAGAATCTTTGACAAAAACACAGAAAATCATGGATCGCTTTAGTTGTGGTAGAAATAAATTGTATCGTGAAACAAGAAAATGACTTCTACAAAACTATAAATACACGTAGGCCGGCCATCAACGTTCTTTAAACGATCTGCTGTACCTTAAATTGGCTAAACCTATGCCGGATGCAAGAACGCGCGAGATGGAAAATTAAAAAATAAGCACGACGGGTCATCCCATGGCTAAAAAGCTGAAGTTGTGGTAGTAATGGCGCCATTTAGGAGCCTATTACGTTCGTGCTTAGAAAGCTGTGCGGCAGTCTGTGCAGCCGCACATACAAAAAAAAAATGCGGTGGACAACACGTAATGTAAGATGGCTTGAACAGGAAGTGCGTAGTGCTCGCAAGTTCGCGCCTGCATAATGCTGTGTAGGCCGCAAACGTAACCATTTATAGTAACGCGTGAGTGAATAATTCTTGGCGATGGCGCCTACTATAGGCGTCACATTTTTATTGTTTCTCTTTCGCGGCTGGTGCGAGCAAAATGTTGGAGAATAGTGACTTATTCAACCAGCAGCACCATCAGTAGCTATACAAGGTGTCCCAATTATAATGCTGCGAAATGTGAAAATATGCAAATGTAGCAGGACAGAGCCAAGGAAATGTTGTTTGCCGTCGCTTGGAGATACTCAGAATATTTTTACAGCGAAGCTCTATATGGCTAGGTTCTGGCGGATCGCGTCCGCGAACAAAACGAAGCGTAGAACAACAATTAGAAAAAACTGGGCCGATCCTGGTGATGGTGCAGAAAGAGTCCAAGCTCAATCGCACAAACTCCTGTAGGCTGAGGGACCTGTAACGCGCCCTAGAACTTTCCTTGTCACACGTGGGATCCAAAGATACAAAAAAAAAAAAAAAAATGCGCCGGAGCGATGGACGCTGTTGCCCAAATGCTAGTCTATGACGATGCGTGTCGAAACGTCAGTGATAAAACGTAATAGTCTACCAACCAATAGCGGTGTCTCATTCTGTCCTGACATAGCCATTTCTCTAGCGACGTCATCAATTGCCCCTTGGACTCGGTATGGGTGAGACCCGTGTCGTTCGCTCCGAAGAGGAAGAGCGCGTCAACAGCGCCAATGGATGCGAAAGCGACGCGAAGCCGAACGCGCGTGAATCTAGTCGCCTAAACTCGTTTACACTCGCACATACAACCTACGGCACGCGGCGACGCAACGAAGTTATGTGTTGTGTCTTTTAAACTATTTAACTAACTACCAAATTAAAACAAAATTAAAATACAATTAAACAAAGACAACAGCTTCTCTGGTCTTCCATCTTCACATAGCGGAAGGGCTCTGAATTTTTTTGCATGCCGCCTAATTATATATAGTTAGTCTTAACTAATTATTCAACCTGTCAAATTTTATATTAAGATGAAAAGTGTCAACGTGGAAATGGTAAAACAACACGATAAACTCCCGATGCACCTTTCTGTTGCTCAATACGTGCTGCATAAACTGTTTTCTCGAGCGTGAAAGAAGCCCGAAAATATACGCAAAACTGCCGCACAACTGGCCGCTCGAGGCACTTGACAATCGCAGAGAGCGCTGTTCGCAATAGGCGTGCTACGCCATGTTCGCTCTCCCAACCAATTTACGAGTTAAAACACCATATCTCAAACCACTGTGCTCCCCACGTACGCCTTCCGGCTTCCCTGTATCAAATTGTCCGTCTTCTCCACGTGACGAATGTCCTTTCGTGCGACCAAGAACAACATGCCAGCTTTGAGAGACGCCTGGTAGTTGCCAAGGATCTGTCTCTACGCCGCAGAATGCAGTTGTATCACGCATTGCGCCACGCCAACATGTCGCCCCAGCCTAAATACCTACACCATGTTTGTAAACAGGGGTAGGCACCGTCGATATATTTTAGGCCCTGTAGCGATGTCGCGTAGGCTCCGCCCACGTTCGCCGCCCCCGCTTGCACGCGAGGATGGCTTTTTGTTTTGAATGGGGGTGAGGGTGGAGGGTTTTCACGATTTCATTATGAAGCACACGGTAGTGGGGGCGCCGGATTAATTTTGGCGACGTGAGGTTGTTTAACGTGCACCCCTGGAAACGTTCTTGCATTTCGCCCCCATCGCAATACGGCCGAATGAGACGGTAGGCCTAGCTTGCTGACAAGTGCAGTGACGGCCGACAGTGTTGCGATCATCATAGTGCGCTTATGTTGGACAAGACGATTAACGTGGGCTTAAATGAATTGGTGCGAATACCAAACGGTGTCTTTGGTGCGATTGGCAAACGAAACGTAGTATACTTGCAAGCGAGCCGTGCCGCCTCGCTGAGACGGCCGGTGCTTAGGTTTCAATCCGCGAGAATAAATGCCGTCGGATCGTTGCTCCCGATCGCGCGAGTGGTTTAGTACTGGGCGCTGCTTTACGAAATACGCGCAAATTCGAAATATTTTTTTTCTATTAGGAACTATTTCATGTTAAAAATAAGCTGTAGCCGATTTCTACGTCGACGTGAGCGGCGACAGAAGCGATCGCCTCGGTGATGGGACCGGTGAGGTACCGTCCCGACGGCGACGTCGTCTGTGTACGTAAGACCGCGCAGTCTGAGCTGTAGGCCGCGGCCATCCGGTCGCTCCAACTCTGCGCTTAACCTCGTACATTTTATTTCGCGCTCGAAATTTAATTAACGCGTTTAGGCGCGTTTATGACATCCACACTGCAATTAACGCAGCTGTGACTGCTGCCTGCGTGTGTGAACGTGTGATAGGATATCTGTACACTGCAAGTGGCGCAATTCTTTCAGATGAAAATAAATTTGAATGTGATGTCTTGCGCATAATAGATGATCTGGTATCAGAATCCAACTTTCGCTTTGTACCGCGGCGGCCCGTTGCTTGCGACGGTTTTCATCGACATGAAACCTCTGAAAACTTTAGCCTCTTGCGTATTTCGACGCAACTCAGCGCGCCGATATACTGCATTGCCTTTGTTGTAAGATCATACAATAAAGACGTCACACATGGAACCGCACAACCACCCGTGAAACCCAGCGGCTACGGTGGTATAGCGCGACACGGGCGACGGCTCGGCGGCGGAGTGCCTACCATGTGAAAGTAAATTGCGACGACAGCGCCACCGTATTTTCGTGACGTAGCGCCGTGGTGTAGGTCTATAGGCACCTTGCGCTGGAGCTTTTCAGAGTAGACAGCAGCGCCAGAACACAGCCTAACGAGTGGTGGAAGCAGGGCTAGAGAGGCTCCGTAAACATTCGCCGTGACACTTTCGATCGCTTATCACAAGGCTATCCGAGCTGTGAAAACGTCAAAAGTGTGCATGCTTTGCATATGACTGCACATGTTTGCGATCTATACGAGAAGCGCGAACAATCTTGAGCTTGATCTCGTCGAAAAGCGACCGCTATTGTTTGGAATGGCGTATCATTTGCACCACCTATCTAGCGCCCGGTGTCTACGACGCTGGGGTGAAAAATGAACACGTCGTAGCGCCCTCTAAACAGTGCAGGGTGCCTATCGGCCAGAACACCGTCCGAGGAGCTCAGCTCAACGCGCAACCTTGCCATCACGCTCAATGCTTCACATTAATCTGTCATGCATTCTGTCAGATATATTTATATTTAACAGGCATACACTTATTTATCAATCACACATCGTGAACCATGGGGGCGCAAAAAATTATTTGAATTTGCATTTATGTCCTGCAATTATATAAAATCTCAAGATGATGCAGGGACAAGAAACAATGGGTGCCGCACAAAGGTCCGGGATCTTGACCAGTAGCAGCTGTGCAGCGCACATAAAAAATGCACATTTGCTGGAAACGACTTTAATAATCAAACAAAGAATTTTACTTGGTGTTTAAGTCTACAGAACAAATGCATCGATAGTTTCGGTAATAGTATTGTCGAGGTTATACGCAACGAAGTAAAATCCCATAAATCACTTGCAATACTCACACGAAAAAAAGAAAAAGACAGCAGATGTGTGCGACCTCGGAGAATTACAACCCGATTTCTAGTGAAGCTGTTTCTTTAGAACAGTTGCAAGTGTGCTTTGAGTTACTTGTAATTATATCGCATACTTTATAAAGTTGCTCGTATATATGTGGCTGTACCGCTTGAAAGCTTGCCCGCATGTAATGCGTTGGAACACTTCTTGTCTGACAGTTTTAAGAAGTCAGTAATTCATCAACACACATATTGATTCGCCATAACATCTACCATGGCATCCTCCCCTCCTGCCCTGGCTCTCCTGAGGCCTCCGTTTGCCGTTATTATTTTCTCATTTCATTTTCGCACGCTTAATTATCTCATAGGACTGAATAACACAGTAAACATGACTTCCTTCCCGTAGAATGAAGCTAGATAGAAGGAATAGGCACGCGCAGAGAGAAGGAACATATGAAAAGCCTGACACGAGTGAAGATACTACAGGAGACCACGCCCGTTCAATACTACGGCCCTATACTAGTTTCCAAAGTGTAGTACCAATTTTCGCGAAATTGTGTCTTGATGGACTTTATAGTTCTGACAGGGCAGCGGGCTCAATTCTTCCCCACTCATTAGATACCGTAATGACACTATAGTGTGCTTGAATACGTAATTTATTGCAAAAGCGTAAATTACCCATCTATCTTGAACTTCACCTACAGATCACCGTTTGGCTTGTCCTTATAGTCACCAAACATAATGAAGCTGCCTTTACTTCAATGAGGACACCAGGTGAAACTAATATATCACGCATGAAAAAGCAAAAAGAAAAATTTGGAGGACGCGTAAGCTCCGCCTTTAAGAATTGAACGCGAAAGTATTCAAAGATTCCCGACTGTTTTTCTGGTTTTCCGGCAACTGCAGCTTTCTTTTTTCTGCACCTTCACCTCGGCGCGCCGCTGCCGTAGAGCTTTACGCTGGCGAGGAGGCGAGGGCCATCTGGATGGTGTTCTTTCAAGGAACACCGACCTGGGCATGCCGCTGTATGAATGGTAGAAATGCTGGAAAAGGGGGTGGGGTTCCAGTTTCCGCGTAACATAATTATGTTTTCTCGTATATTCAAATTACAATCCGACGTTATCATACCTGTAGGTTGTGATTAAGTAGTATCTTACAATTTTTCGTGCGGATTTTACTTTAAGAAATTCAATTAGATCACCAGTGCCTCTGCGCCATGCGGAGGACCTGTGTGGTCCGGATGGTACCGGATGATTTTATTCGCCGCGGGTGCCGATGCAGAGACCGCCGCCGACGCCGGAATTTCTGCGACACGGGACGCCTAACGCTGTCGCGTTAAAAAAAGGTCAGGGTTCAATAATTATTCGTAACGCTTCTGCATAAGCCATAAACGTTAGAACTGCGCGACACATTGCCCTTAAAACGTTGCCTATTCCTTCATACAATAAAATAACTGAAACGCCGAGTTCTCTTGGAACATTGCGAAACCTATAGCTAAGAGCAGCAGCGTGATACTTTAGAATATTTGCTTACATTTTTTTTCACATTGTATTTGCTCAGCATGCATTTACGATCGCACATAAACTTGGCGTATTCTTCCCCTTATGTTTGAAAAATGTGACCTCACCTGTAGTTGTATTTATGCAAGTTCCGTCGTGAAAGTTTTACACACTTCGTAAAACAGAACACTAACGCTATGGTCCACTTGCATAAGTATTCTACTCGAAAAGGCGCATTTAACCGATCCATTTGGAATATTGCCTGCATATTCGCCATAACATACCCCTAATGTTCCCCAGATATAAACAAGATGCCTTCTTTACCTCACTGAGGACACCGGAGAAACAAACTACGTATCTCGTATACGATGTACGAAAACACACGGAAAAATGGGGGCTTAGTAATTATCTGCAACACTTGCATTTACAGCAGGAAAATGAAAGTTTCGCAACGCATTGCGTTTAAAATTCTCTCTGTTTTCACGGCACTTCAACCGTTTCACGTGGTGTTGTTTTGGGAGTCAGGGAAATATTTCGATTAGCGGCAGTATGACACCTTGGAACGCCTCAATGAGAGACTTTCTACAAAGGATGTCATGAATCTACACAGAATTAACATATATGGCTTGTCATTCACAACACTGCCTCCTACTTCGAATAAATATAAACAGCACGTGCACCGCATATTTTACCCAGTATACCAGATCAAAATGACTAAATTCCGTGTATAACGCATAAATATTGGGAGAAAGTGGCTATTCAGTAAAGGTTTTCGAAGCACACAAGCAACCTACGCCGTGCAAGTTTTCCGTACACGTCACCAAAAAGTGGCCCTCATGTTTGCAAAATACGAAATATCCGCTGTTATTCCTCCTGCAGGGAAACAAGTAATATTGTAACTCTGATCTAGAAGCAGCATGAAAATAAAATCATCAGTTAGAAGTGAGACATGCCTTTATAAAAAATTCAGATCAGTGTTCTATTGGTATTCAAATGGCTCTGCACGTTCGACCGTGGTCATTTTCACGAGCATATCTGAGATAAGTCGGGATTACACAATGAAATTTGACGGTTATACCTGTAAAAGGTTTGATTAGATTTTTGATGGTAATAAGATATTGAGACTGCAATGCTACTTAGGCTATCTCTGGATGTAGATTAAAAAGTTCCAGCATTTGATAATCCTACGATTTCATGCCGTAAGGCACACCAGTCGTTGCGCGTGGCTGATTATAATACTTTAGCAGGACTTCCCCCTGGCCCGCAGGTTAAATGTAGCAAGCTGATTGTGTTTTTGAATACAGATATAGCGGACCTAAAAAATTGCACCATCTTCCCGTAGGGGACCCCTGAGTAGTATGCGAAGCAGCGATGGGGTCGACTCAAGGTAGTTTTATCAGCTGTATAAACATGGACATGCAGCAGCACCAGCAACGCGCAGAACTGTTGTCGATGCCGTCGGCGTTTTTCCCGCGTTCGCACCGAACGCGCGCGGCGTTGGTGACTGTTGCCGGTGCCTCTGGGGCGCCTACCGTCGCGCCTCTAATCTAAGCTGCTTCGCATTATCGCACGCGGAGCCGCAGGTCTTGCCATTCGTTGCGCAATCCGGAGAGGAGTGTCGGAGAGGAGAGGAGATGAGACATGGAGGATGAGGAGGATGCGCATGAATGCCGAGAGGAGAGATGAGACAAGGAGAGGAGGGGGAGGAGGATGCGCATGCGCAGTGCGAGTGTGGACGCCGCACAGTGGAGGGAGGGAGGGAGTGACATAGCCCCGACCATAAGATGCTTCGCATCTAAAACTGGTCTTGACGCAAGTTGCACAATCCGACACTTGTTAGGGTGGGAACTGCCCAGCGCCAGGCATTCTCCGCAACGCGAACGTGTATGGCGAATTCCGCGCGTCATCCGCTACAGGGCGTCCCGAGAAGCCCAAAAGACAATCCTCGAATTTTCTGACGCATTTTACTTTGAGAAGTTAAATTTATTCAGTAAAACCTATATATACGCCGCGCGGAGGGCCTACGTGGCTCGAGATCCGTGGTTCGCGATGATTTTTTTCTAACGGACAACGCCGCCGATGCTGACGCCAACAATGGATTTTCCGTGATATGGGTCCTTAACGCTATTGCATTTAAAAATTCTGGAGTGGCAGCTCTCGCAGATTCTCACCAGCCGAGCTGAAACCAGCGCTTGTCCCGACTTCACCCTTGAAAACATGCCGAACTAGGTGGAGAACCGTCACAGGTCAACCGGTCTTGGTCTGGTAATAAAAAATTCAGACCTATTGGAAAATAATATATTCTTGTTCCGGGCTAAAATACTACCATTGACTTAGTATAGTGACATCATCATCTGCCATACAAGTTGCCATGACCTTTAAGCTTCAGCCTAAAACCAGCGACACAGGCACATACTCCGAAAAGCCCCTGTGCGCAAGAATTGCCCTTGTGAAAGCCATTAAAAGGGGAAAGAATTACGCTCCCTGGGCTCTGTCAAATCTTAACGCTAATCGATTCCCCTACCAAGATGGCGACCGCCGTATTCAGCTTTAGGACCACGGTGTAAAAACGAAGGTGATCCGACGACGGCGCGAGGCGCGGCCACTTAGTGTGACTCTACGCACGCCGCTGCCGCAAGGGGCAGCATATGTTCTGGGGGCCACTTTTTCGCTCGCTTTGCTGGCGCTTTTATGGGCAAGCGCGGCAGAAGTGCTTTATTTCGATGAATATATGTCGTTCGCTTGCTTAAAACGACTATACTTGGTTGGAGGAACGTCCCTTCATATTTCTGCCGACATTCCGATTGACTCCGACGCGGCGAGCAGCGGTAAGCGCAGCGCGCCGTCTGCTCGAGCAGACGACGCGTCTCTCTCGTGTTCTAAATGACGGTATTTTGACTGTAAGTGGCATGAAACCTTCTACCTGCTCAGGATTTGGCATCTAAATAACGAAAAATTGCATATCTTGGGGTATGGGTGTTTAAATGCTGACGGAGGTCGTAAATTATCCACTGTTGCGCCGCTTCTCCAAGGCCTCCTGACCACGTGCTGCCCCTAGCGGCGGCGCTCACTTTCGGTCACACGAAGTGGCCGCTCTCTCGCCACAGCGCGGGTGCGCCGTCGGAACACCTGTCGTCTTACACCGTGTTTATCGTGTTTAGGACATCATATCCACTCCAGAATTTTAATTGGATTACCCACGAGAAAGGGTGTTCTAGGCCACTTGTCGACGCATGCACCCGTGGCGTAATAGTTCCGCTATCAGGTTTGTGTGTTAGAAGTTCGAATCCAGGGCTGGTATAACGTAAAACTATTCCAATGTGTGTTTATTCTAAATCCGCCATTATTTGATAGTTCAGAATGGTCCTTGGTAGTTTGGAACGGTTCGGGTCCAGCCCGTATGGGCTGGCGCCACGCGAAATGAGCACATTACGTGCCATTTTGAACTATGAGGGAGAGCTAATGGGCATTTATGAATAAAAACAGGCTTGAATAGTTTTACGTTGTTCTGCCCCTGCCGTCCGACAACTTCATTTATGTTTATTGAATTACTTATAACGAGGTAAGTTTGTTGAAAATGAACATCTAAAGTCAAGCTGTTTGAATCCAAAGGAACGAAGTTAAGTCGAATCCATGTACTAGCCATCATTCCCATGGCGGCTGAATCGCTTTGCTCGCAGCTCCCGCAGACAATAGCGGCACAGTTCCCTCTAGTAATTATTGTATGAAACTCTATGCTTGAAAATATGATTAACTACTTCTTCACTGCACCGTTACCAGATGGTGCCGCCATCCCGTGAAACGCGTTCGGCGTTAAAGGCCAGATACGCACAAAAAGTGCCTTGAACGTGGCAAGAAAACTTCGCTTTAATGAGTATTCGAAACAGAGCGCGTGATTTGCTGCGTTAGGAACCCCCTATGGATGCCAGGCACCAATGTGGTCTCAATTAACACTTTCGCTCGGAAAGTTATTACATAGGTACAGCACGATCCACTGTGACTTGAAAGAAGTTAAGTCGAATCCATGTACTAACCATCATTCCCATGGTGGCTGAATCGCTTTGCTCGCAGCTCTTCTCACTGATTTCATGCTGCGTCCATATTTTACTGGTTCCTCAATCTTTTACACGTTATAATTTCGGATATCCCTTACTTTCTTCTTGTTGATCAGTTTCGACAGTTCAGCAAATTCTATCTGATCTCTCGAGTTTGAGACTTTCATGTTTTACCATTTCTTTATTAGGTCATTTGTTACTTGGGAGAGCTTACCTACTGGTAGCTTACGGGCCTTACCTCCCACTTCAATTGCTGCTTCGGAGATCAGCCTAGTTACGGTGTCATTCTTTACCTTGTACGTTGTGAATTGGCGATGAGCTGCTTGGAGATAAACGTGAGGGGTCGAAGCGGTAGCATGGGGTATGGTAGTTTGGCGTAAATCTGATAAGCATTTGAAGCATTTCATGCACAAGAGATTCCCAGTAAAAATCACTCGTCCGTATTTATCTCCGAGTTCGCATTCAACACCCCATGTCGAGATATTAGTTCCCAAAGTGTGGGACACGATACATGGACGTTCCAGTTACTTTTGTGCTTCAACGGACAAAAGAGAGTTTTGTAAGAGATGTAAGCGGAACAACAGTTCATTTTTACGGCGAGTTTGATGGCTGCTATCTCCAAACTGGCGTCATTCTGGAAATTCATTTAAAGTGGATACGCCTTCCAAGCTCACCAGCTAAAATTCGTGAATTTAAATATGCGCCGTACCGCAGTTAATGAAGTTCATTAGTAAATTTTTATTATTAGTTGAATATGAGTTTGGATTTCTCGAGCAGTAATGTCAGCCTCTGCGAATAATCCAGCTCAAGGACAAGCATTATGTTATCGGCCGCACGTGATTTTGAATAATTCCATAAAACTTAGAAATGATCACCCTGTATAGTACAATTGATGGTGCTCTGCTCCTCAAAAAGACAGGACGTGCATCGAGTGAGCTCCTGAGCCACACTTTTCAATCCAGGGAACGCGGTTCCGGGACGTCAAAGTGGTACGACCTAATGATAACGCATTTATATCGTATTTACCGTAAATCGCCAATAAACTTTTATTGGTTCAATCACGCGTCATTTATTGGTTCTAAGTGGTTGGCTCAATCTCAGCTTGTTTCAAGTCACATTACCCGTAGGTATAGTCAGGAGTAACTAATGAATACCAACAAACATAATAGCGCCAATCGTTTGCTCACAGCTGCTGTTCGCAGTAAAACCTACTGTTATTAGTTGTTATACTAAATGAACTAATTTATCGGGAGCCCTTTATGCGTTTTTGCTTTTTTCACTATTTCGTTCTGCGTCTAGATTACCTTAGTGTCACCGTGCCGTCTTCTTTACACAATAAATAAAGGAAATGAAAACATAGTCATTGGCAAATGTTTAATCCGGTGTCACGAGTTTTATGGCTTTCTTTGCAGATAATACCAGAAATGGTTAATATGTCCTGACGAAAATCTTCCACTCGTGCTTCAAATAAGCTTACTCAGATGCCATGCTAGCGACAGCCGTTACCTGACGATAACATTGCCCATCAAGAAGACTTTATTTTTTCTATTGAAACATTATCCCAGCAATCAATTACTTCGCGCAGCCCAAAACCCATGCAGCAGATTGGACGCTCATTTTGGTACAAGGGAAAAGAAAGCCCATGTCAATAAGACGCGTGAGACCATGTTAAAGAAAGAAATCCTTGCTAGTCGCTGACAGTTTCTTCACTTCATAGTGAAATGCTGACAAAGCAAACATGTTTCGGCTGTCGGGATTCCAGCAAAACTCGAACATTCGGGCTCAGGAAAAGTTCTGGGGTGCAAGAGTGAGGGGTCGGAGTGGTAGTATGGGGGTTAATGTAGGCCATGGCGGAAACGCGGACACGAACGAGAACAGAAGCTCTGAGCAACTGAAAACATGCTCGCGCTTCTTCAGCGATTGATAAATGTAGTAAGTGCTGCACGGCTGTGCTCTCTTTTTTTTTCTGTGTTACCCATAACGCGTGCGATTTCTCATGTTGTTTATCTTAAGTTTTCTATAAGAATACATGTCCACTTGTAAGCACAGCGGACCAAGCTGAACAAGATCCGCATCCAGATAGAGAGAAATCAGAACGACGAAACTCAATATTCCACTATGTGCACCCCACCAAGCGATCATTGTACGGAAGAGACGGGCAATGCACGAAAGAGAGAGAGAGAGAGAAATGCGGGGTGCCACATACTTTCAAAGGGTACGGAGTCTTTCGTGTCCCATGGGGTTCTCCGTATTTCGATGTGCTCAAACCTTATCAAAATGGGTCCTCGCAAAAGACATGAGGCAAAGTTATGCAGTGAAGGTGAAAGAAAATATCCCACGAGGAACGTAAAGGGGCCACAAAATAAAGCAGTGCGTATTTGCAAGGACCGCTAAGCGTGGAAGAACTCCATTTCCGAAGGAACTAAGGGGGCGAGGGGGGGTAGGGGAGGCGAGTAGCGATGTAGAGGCAAAGAGAACCTACCAGAAATGCAGTGCCGAACTACCAGTTCCAAAACACACAAAAAAAGAAAAAAAACCCTGGTTATGCTTCTCTGGACAAATATACAAATAAAATATAAAAAAAGAAAGAGTACTTCAAGATAGAAAGATAATGCGCAGGCGGAAGAAGTGCATTTTCATGTTCGCTATTCAGTTTCCAAGTGTTGGCTCCACTTATTTTTCGTCTCTTATTTAACTCAACTTTCTGTCCCCGAATGCATCCGTTTTTAGGCTCCCTTCAGCATATTTCCTCACTCTCTTTTACTGATGCTCATAGGCCTGTACCCATTCTTTTTATGCGTATCTTTCGTTGTGACGTAAGGTTGAACAGTCCCTAAGATCTCACAGCCGTTCACGTGAGAGCAGGAGGACGCGCCTGCAACCGTGCACATAATAGGTGCTCCTCAGGAAACCAAACTTCTCCCTACTTTTTTTTTTGTTTTTGTTGCTCGCTTTCCGTACTTGGCATTGAGCATACCTCACCTTTGCCCTTGAAAGACTGTCTCGCATTCGCTGTTTTGCCTTCTCCTGGCCCTCCTATTTATTTTTATTTCTTTAGCCCTTATTTGCTTTATTCTTGTATATTTTTATCCTCTCCTTTCATACGCATGGATCGAATCCTTTTCCGGAAAGCCATACACTATATAGGAATGGATGCCCTTTCCGAAGGTGCGCTGCGAAAAAAAAAATGCATTGAAGTTTGAATTGAGAGGATATGCAGTCTTAGAAACCGACGGCTGGATAGCGGCATGTGGAAATAGCCCTCCTGTAGGTTATCGTGGTATATATATACCGATATTTTTTTCCGCAAAATTATTTATCTCCTACATAACGCTTCGTTTCCTGCATTCAGCGGTACTAGAGCGAAAAGAAAGCACGCCTTCTATAATGATGTATACCTCTAGTACCCGGCGTCTGTTTTTAAATTATGACAATCAATACATTCTTCACTTCTGCAAGTGAAATGGAGGCACACACACGTATAAAGATTACACCGAAAATTACGTTCCTCCTCGCCGCTGCTATGGGAAACTTCTAAATTATTGTTTTTATTGAAGATTGCTTGGACCACGTGATCGTCATTCGCCTGTGCCATTAAAAAAATGTGACGCAAGACAAGCGCTTCCTTCTCCGTGCTTCGGAAGATCCTGCGTTCATGGCGACTCAAGAAAGTACCGCATTTTTGCGCGTATAATCCGCCCTTGCATATAACCCGCACTCCTAACTTTGAACTCCACGAAAAAGAAAATCAATAACCTCGCGTATAACCCGCACGCGTATCTGAAAAAAAAATGAGGACTAGGAAGTTACAACTACGCGCAGTCATCATTTCGCTTTCAAAACAAATGTATTTCAAAACGACTGCCGCAACGTTGTCAGCGCTGTCGTCCGATTCACGAGGCTTCATCGCCGCTCTCAAAGACGTAATCGTCTTCGGAACCATCTCGCAGCAGCTCTGTTGCCCATTTCTTCAGCAGCGGCTACGATCTTCAGTTTTTGTTTCACTGTAAAAGTCTGCCGCCGAGACACACTCGAGATGCCTAAACAAGGCTGGCCAACTGTGCAAACTGGGCTTGCAAGAAACGGAACTTGATTCCTGCAGCGAAAAGCGTGCGAAAAGTATCTAACCAGACTATGGATGTGGATCTGGCTATAACCTGTGTTGGCCTCTTGGTGGCTTAACACACGTCGATGTCGATAGGCATGCGGACAACGCGGACTCGGCACGGTAGGCCGCGCGTTGCCGTGAAGCCGACCCCCAGCCCCTCCCTTCGCGATTCTTCGCAGATAACCCGCACCCCCACTTTTTAAGCATTTTCCCCCCCAATTTTTGGTGCGGGTTATATGCGAGAAAATACGGTATTTTTAGCATAGAGTTAAGATGTGATACGAAGGTATAGGAGGAGATCAACTATTAAAAAGAAGGTAGGGAGGTCAAGTAGATGAACTGACGATTTGCTACCCTGTAATGTTAAAAGAATAAAAATCTCAAAAAAAAAACGAAAAGAGCGAGTAGTGTGCGCCGGCAACAGAGTGCGTCGGAGGAATATAAACGGTCACTCAGATTGGCGTACTTTGAGATCTGCAGTAATATTATATTTTATTTAAATTAGCTAGTTTTTATGCAAAAGAATAATCGCAGAAAAAAACGGGAAAAAATCTTATAGGTCCCTGTCACCAACACCTGCCTGCACTAGAAGGCACAAGATACATAGGTAAAGGATGGTGAGTTAGGATGAGGAAAACATGAAAAAAAATGAAGTAGATACAAAGATGAAGGTTTGTAGGCCTACAGACGAACTAAACAACAACGCAAAAACTCCACGTTCATCTGCTTCACACACAACAGTGCCGCACCTCAACGTTCGCCAGATGTTGTATAGTTCCCACAAATTTAGACCGCATGAGTGGTCACATTGTTCGGGCTGCAATTTTGAGTCTAAATTGGTCGCTCTTTGGAAAGGGTTCTTTGAAATTAATAATATCCAGCCGCACGAGAAATCAAGAAATAACGAGTGTCGTTCAGTCTGCCACACGCTAAGTCAAGTAATCAATAATCACTATAAAATGCATCTCGCTGCTTACAGTGGGAAGATGAGCGCCGGAATAAGTTTCTCAGTTTTTGTGGCACTGCAGGGCATCACAGAATTACCACTACATGTGTTAAATAAACGTGACTTCAAAATATGGCCTGTCGTTACATTGCTGGATTGCTATTCGCAATACCGTCGACAGTGATCGTGAGATGAGTTCAGCCTTAATTTTTTTTGCGTCCTCAAAACATTTTGCATGCAATTAAATACGTAATAATAGTTTTATCACTGAGAATGGCAGATCCAACGGTACGGAGGCCACACACTTGCCGTGAACACACTCCTAAGGTTAAATGCAGATACCAAAGCTTGAGCCGACCACCAGGTCGAGAGAAATCAACGGAAGCTGTAAATTTAGTCACGCAACCTCCTCACATACAGCCGATCTTGTGCCACATGTTATCTTCAGATATCGCCAGCGCAGTCCTGAGAACGTGGTTCACGTGCTCTAGAAAAGTGTGTTTACCTCTGTACATACGATTGAAGTTCCGTGCCACCCTTTTTGCGAACAATCCCAGCTTCAAAATGCGCGCAATTTACCCATCCGCACGCGAAGTAAGTTATGTGTAAATATACAATGACCTGCGAGTAGAAACATATAAGTAGAAAACTTCAAAGCGTCCTAACAATTGGATGAAATGAATGCGCACTCGAAACTTTTCCGAAAGGAGGACAATACGAGCCAAACATCCCGTTTCAAAAATGATGCAACATTATATTTGTGCTTCAAGACATTGAACCTGTAGACCCGGAGAAACCAACGCTGTAAATGAAAATGAACACACTTTCGCTGAAGCAAATGTTGTCAAAGTATTGAGCGATCAAGAAGTTTACATCGAATCTCCTCAGGAAGTTATTTGAATGATGCGTAAGCATTTCGTAGTAACGGCGTGGTGTTGAATGCTGACATTCAACACTGCTTGTAATCCTAGCAGTGTTCAGCGGTTGCGGTCGTCTTGGCGCCATTACGGTAAATGTGACAGCGCTGCGGCGACACGTACAACTGCGGAAGGCGGGGCAACGTGAATGGCTGAGCAAATTCCTGCAGGTGGCAGCGCCAGGTGCGCTGATGACGTTCCGAACCGAAGCCACGGCTGCTCCACAGTTCTGGTTTACAAAAGGTGTGTCTAGTGTGTACCTGATTGCCCACCTCACGTGGTCACAGAGACGCCCTCCTACCACTGCACGTGCGTTCGTCATCGTCATCTTCCATAGCTGGCTCTATCTGTGATCGTCTTACGCGGAAGACGGACGGACGGACGCTCGGACAGTTCTCTCGTTAAGTGACCATAGAAATGCTTAGGTATTTGAAAGAAGAAATCAAACAAATAGGTTTCATGTGACTCATTATCTTTCTAACTCATGCGATTCTTGACCAAGAATCCCTAGTGGGTATGAGCCATGCATAAAGGCAAACTAACCAGCCAACCAACCAGGTAGCAGCCGGAACCTATCGTTAATTTTTATCAGCTACTAGCACATTCAGGCAAACTAAAAGTTTGCCCTACCGCATGACCTAAAATTAGCATGGCTGCATCGGCTGGAGCTGGCACTATGCTGTTCGCGCTTTTTTTTTTCATGCGCCTGTATTTTATCCTTTGAAAAACACTTTCACTGATGTTCTTCCACACCTTGGTAATTCGAATAGGCCAAACGTTTGCAGTACCCGTCTAAAATTTTTGTTTATTTTTTAGTATTGTCTGCCTTCAATCTAAATCTACAGGTGTACAGTGCCATCCGCGTCTGGGTAGAGCGCGTGAACGGCCGTCTTTGCTCTGCGGGGCGACACCTGGCGACGGCTGCTGTGTCCGAAATAGCGGGCCCTGGAGCATGCGCGGCCTAACAAACATGCAAGCTTGCGCGTGTTGCATTTAACCATATGTGATGTTCGTTAGCGCTTTTGGTATCGCGAACAGTGCGTGAGCGCGCTTCATTTATTACGAAACGCCGGCGAGTGTTATCAGCCCATACGCTTCATTCAGAATCATTCTTTTGCAATTGCGGTGCTGCAAGTGCCCCAGCCCAAATGCAGATTTGGGTAAACAAAAGTGCTTTTCAACGTGGTCACTTGTCAAAAGCCGTTCTACATGTCTACTAGGCCGCACTTACTCCTGGACACGCTATCTCGGACCCAGCAACTACCGCCAGGTGTCGCCCTGCAGAGGAGCGCCGGGCGACACAGATAATATGTTTGTACTAACTCAGTGCATAGAGATTTCAGTAGCTCAGAAGATACCTTTATGGATAGCATTTCTAGATATTAAAGGAACTTATGACAACGTAGACAGGGAATTGTTGTGGGATATTCTTCAATACGAAGGCATAGATGAAGATTTCGTGGAGCTGCTGAGGAAGATATATAGAGACAACGAAGTACGAGTGTTGTGGAAAGGTCGAAAAGGAAATGAAATGGTAGGAATTCACCAAGGATTGAAGCAAGGATGCCCTCTGTCACCATTGTTGTTCACCCATTACGTCAAGGGTATAGAAAGACGAATGGAAAAAGCGAATTAGGTTTTGATTTATCCTACATGTGTAATGGACAAATGGTGCAACAGAAGGTCCCTGGACTCATGTACGCAGACGACATTGTGCGACTAGCAGAAAATAAAAGAGATTTACTGATACTTGCGAATATCTGTGGGAATGCAGCGAGAAATTGTCACCTTTACTTGGGAGTGCGGAGAGTTGCGAGCATGCGCTACTCTCGATGGAGGAGAGACACGACCGGCGGCATGGCAAACGAGGATTTAATACGTACAGGAACGATGAACGCACGCTACACACAACACTGAAACTGAAACTCAAACTAACGGCACGCAAAACTAAAACTATGATTTAACAAAAATCTTCACTCGAGCTTAAATAACAAACCCAGATTAAATAGCAGCTACTGAAAAAAGGACTATCTCAGTTCCGGAGCCTAGCTCCGCCTTAGAAGTCTCTAGGTCAGTCCTAGCGCGGGTTCGTTAGAGTCTAGCCACCCTGCATCCGGCCTAGCTGCGTCGCAATCGGAAACGTGGGCTTACAGATCGTCGTCGCGAAGTTCTAGTCGAACCCGCGTCGGGCTCGTCCGCAGCATTGAGGGTGTCGTAGGTGTCGGCGCCTCGCGTTGTTTCTTTTGTCGGTGGTGAGCTCGCCGGTATCTCGCCGGTGATGTGCTCGTAAGCGATGGCGTTCGCCGTAGCTTAGGCCCACCCGCCTAGGCCTAGCGTCGGGACGCGTCGCAACTTCTTCAAGAGTGCCGACGTGCCGTCGCGAGGAGAATCAAACGTGCCGGTCTGCCGCAGAAGGGGGAGCCTCTCTGGGGTGCCTGGTCCTGCCGTGAGAAGCTGCAGCTCGTCCAGGAGCCTCGCCCGAACTTGCCGAGGTCGACGGCCACACCTTGGACGGCCAGCGTCGCGGACTCAACCAGACCCCCAAGTCTCCCGTCGCCAGATCATAGCTGGAGATGCGACCTTCCTGACCCGGTGCCACGTTGAAACTCCACGGACAGCGCCGTTCATCCCTCGACTATGCCTCGGTTCATGCGCCTCGCGCGCTCGCGCCGTTCGGAGCACCGGACATCGCGTGCTCCTCTTCTTTTTCGCGCCACAGGCGGCCTCTTACATGTGACAGAAATCTTTAAGTTTAGCATAGAGAAATCAGGAATTACGATCTTTAATGAAGAGACGAGTAACTTCGTGGTGTCAATTCAACAGCAAGTAATACCCATATATAGTGAAGCAATATAAGTACCTCGGCGTACACATAAACGAAGTAAAAAAATACTCAAGCAACCACCAAGATAATTTGAAAATAAAGGTGAAGCCGAATGCAACTGTGGGGCCACAATATGTATGAGGTGGTGCGTGGAATCTGGAAAGGAGTAATGGTGCCAGCGCTAACATTCGCAAATGACATTCTGTGCTTAAAATCGGATATCTTGTCGGGTTTGGAAGTTAATCAAAGATCAATAGGCCGGTTGGCTTTGGGAGTCCACGGTAATACCACAAATGAGGCAGTGCAGGGTGACATGGGTCACCCTGCGCTGCCGCCCTGCGCACCCTGCGCTGATGGGTCTTTTGAAGTGAGAGAAGCACAGAGCAAAAGTATTTTTGAAGAAAGGCTCAGGAACATGAATGAAAATAAATGGGCGGCTAAAGTGCACAAATATCTCTACATGAAAAGCGTGGACACAAAATGGAGGAAGAGATCAAGGAAGTTGGCAACCAAGTACAGGATAATCAAAACTGTAAATAGACAACCAAGAGTCATCAGAAAGAAAGTGAGAGGAATAGAGACCGTGAATTGGATGCAAAGAATTGAAACAAAAAGACAATGGAGATTTACAAGAATGAGAAGAAAGAAATTAGAAGAGAAAATTTGTACGATAACACAAAGGGCAGTGCCGTTCTATTTGAGGCTCGAGCCGGTTGCCCAAGGACCAAAACATACCGGAGCGAATTATCAGAACTAGATGAGGCATGTGTATGCCGCAGTAAAGATCCAGAGACTCCTCAGCACATCCTAATGGAATGCGACGGGATCCACCCAGCGAGAACCGTAGCTAACGTGCAACTCCCAGAAGCGCTTGGGTTTAAAGTGGAAGGAAGGATCAACAGATCAGCCGCAGAGATAAGCAAGAGACGATTAGAGTACTGGTAGAAAAAAAGCAGGGAAAAGATGGATACGACCTGATCTCTTAAAATCATCGGCAGCGGTACAAGGTAAATTTTTGAAAAAGAAAAAGAATAATGAGAGCTATACAAAAATTCTAGATAAAGAACATGTATAGTATACCTGATTAAATCAAGCAGGCTAGGTGACTATCTGTCGCCGCCCCGTTTCAAACGGGATGCCAACAATCATCATCATCATCATCATCATCGGCCGCTCGCGCACTTTACACAGCAGTGGACGGCACCGTACGTATATCCTTGGTCAATACGTCGCTGTGGGTTTGCATCATATGTTTTGTATTGGAAGAACAAAACGAAGCCGTATTATACTGCAGGAACAAGAAATAATTAAATACCTATCTGACTTCATTTTTTATCTTTTGAAAATTTCTGAATAGTGCTTATTTAACCTCGAGTAAGTATTTTCTTAACTCACCCGATTCTTGGTGAATCCCCCATAATGATTGGTATCAGCTACACTTGGAGGCAAAGAAGCAAACAAACAAATCTTTCTCTTGTACAGATGAGTGCACCTGCAGGATCGCGCACCGACGGACTTCTAACCCCGATCTCTCCGACATGTTCAGCAACAGTTCTGCCTCAAGTGAACAAGGATGTCTTCTGCACAGTTACGTCGATTGTGGGATCCACCACTTCTGTCACACATCTTGCAGTGTTGGCCATCTTCAGTTCAGCGTCAGGCTGCAACGAGTCTCGCTAAACCAGGTGCCCAGCTCCTGCTCATGGGAATTCCGGGCAATGTACCAGGAGCTAAACGTTTCTGTGAGACGGTGCCACTCCTTCTACCACCAAGTCTGCGATTCCTACGGCGACAAATCTCAACTACCCAGCCTCAGAAACTTCAACTTCTACATAGAAAGTGAATTATATGAGTTCGCTATGCACCGAGCCCGCAGATCTATTTACGCTTTAGTTCATTCCTGCCTCACCTCCTCAGTCAACGCGCACCGACTCAGTGTCTCCAGTGCTGCCACTTACATCGACCCGCTGCGAGCTTACATGGCTATGCAAGCACAAAGCAGACAAGAGAAACTCGTGTTTCTTCTCAGAATGAAAGTAATGTACAACATATGGGCTCATCCCATTCTCGCCATCTACGGCAGCAGAGGCTTCCGCAACTTCTCTTTAGAATTAAATTTTACGTGTCAAACCAAAATCTGATTACGAGACACGCTCTAGTGAGGGACTCCGGATAACATGGGGTTCCTCCTGCCCAGAATGCACGGAACACGGGTGTTTTTGCATTTCGCCCCATCGAAATGCGGCCACCGCGTCCGGGATTTGATCTCGCGACCTCATGTTTAGCTGTGCAACACCACAGCCGCTAAGCCACAGTGGTGGAGTCTTTCCCAACTTTGTCTTTTTCTATAGCATGGGTAGAGTAAAGGTGGAGTTTCTGGTAGAGGCCGGTCGTCCAACTGGTTGAGCTCGACAGAAAGCGACTGTCTCTGTTGCACTGTATACTGCGGGCACTGGCACAAAACCTGACGTAGAGTTTCGTCGTTGTCGCAGTAGTCAGAGGCTACGGTGTCTGCAATCCGTGTATGGAACGCGTAGACATTAGTAAACGCGACGACCCACCACAGCCTAAACAAGACGGTCGTGTCTCGGTGAAGTCTTGATGAAAGTCGAAGGCTTATGGTTTATATTATCCAGGGAATACAATCAGGCCTGCATGAAATGTGGTTCATTCCATTCAGTTGTGGTGGATTGGTGTGTAAGCATGCTAAGGATCCTTGTAGCATAAGTCGTAGGAAGCAGGATTGATAAAGGGTTTTTCAATAAGGGCGGGTCGATGTTGAAATTGAATTAAAACAAGCTCTTTCTTTTTTTATTTGAAAGGCCCATGCATGTAATTATGTATGGAATCTAACATCGTTCAAATGTCCGCCACAGCACCTCACGGTGGCGTGGATCCGAGTGGTCTAATTTTCAATGACTCTGCCGCATTGATCCGGCTGAATTTGAGCGATGGCCTGGTTTATGTTGGCCTTAAGGGCATCGGTCGATTGCGCCTTATTGGCATAGACCTGCGACTTCAGGAAACTCAACAAGAAAAAGAAATCGCACGATCTTGGTGGCCAATTGACGTCACCTCTGCGAGAGATAACCATTCCCTGAAATCGTTCATGCAGAATGTCCATCTTGGCGTCCGCTGTGTGGTGTGTAACACCGTCCTGCTGAAACAACGTGTCGTCTACACCCATATCGTTTAATTTAGGCCAAAAGAAATCGGTTATCATGGTTCTGTAGCACTCGCCGTTGACGGTGATGGCCTCACTAACTCGTTTTCAAAAAAAGTATGGACCAATGACGCCGAATGTCCCAAATCCGCACCAAACAGTAACTTTTTGTGTATGCATTGCCACGTGGTGAACCTCGTGAAAGTTGGCGTCATCCCATATACTGGAATTGTGTTTGTTCACATAGCCATTCATCCAAAAACGCGCCTTGTATCTAAAGATAATTTGGCGGCCAAAAATGGGGCCTGTTGCAAACGCTCCGGAGCCTAGTAAGCGAACAAGCGGTGTTATCTATGGTCATTAACTTTGAGCTCCTGGGTCAGTTGGATCGTGTACGACTATAGGCACAACTCCCGAGGCCAAGGTGAAGTATGCAAAAGGCCGAGTTCTTGTGCACGGCAACGAATTTACTGCCTCGGGTTCTCCTGCACACTTTCACTGACCGCGATGTTCTCGGCCGATCTGATGTTCCTTTGACGTACGGGTGCTGGCTGATTGTTTACCGAACCGGTCATCTAAAATTTGGCCACCAAACGTTGGAGAGTCGACTTTGAAGGGCCACAGCGACTGCCGTGAAATGGGCGCAACGCGTGCAACGTTTGCACTAACGAACAGTCATTTCGATAATAAAGTTTTATCGGTTGAAGGTGCTGTTAAATCATGTAACTTGCCATGGTGACTTGACATCAGTGACTGAACACTAAACAACAGATCACACAGACGCCACCAAAACAACGTGGCCGCCACAGTTTGTCAACATCGGCCCGGCCCCATTGAGAAACCCGCTAGATCTTCTGCTTAGACTAAACGGCCGATAATTGTCGAGAATACCACAGCGATTTGGAAGCGGCCTAAAAATGGCTTGGTGTTTTAGATAAAACACGTTCCCACCCGGAGAGAGACAGTTTCACCTGGACATTGGTCACAAGCGTGTGTTTACATATGAATAGAAAGTAGCCCAGAAGACGCCCCGAGCAAGGAAGAGCTTTCGGTAAGTCGCGGGAACAGGCACGGTGCGTACAGCGATGCATCGTAAACAAGCAAAAGGCAAATGCGAACACCAAGGCGTTCTCTAAACGAAACGTGCAGCGTGCGAACACAAGCAAGCAATGCTGGACGAAATGGATCACCTATGGCTCATTTAAAAGAGGCGCAAGGTGAAGAGAACGAAAAATGTGGTATTTGAATGCCTTGCGTGATAAGAAATGTCTGTCTACACTCGACGTTCTAACAGGTTCACTGTACTGCGTGACGTCTGGCTTATTTCAAACTGAAAGTTAAAAATTTGTTCCTTCCATTTTTTATCGCACGATTTTTATAAACATTTTAGGGTTTTGTACATGTCTAAAATGAATAATTTTCAGGAGATACTGAAAGAAGACTTTATGTAAAGCAATGTGACTGAGCGTAAGGTTAACCAGGTTTGTTGTTTTTGTATGTGTTTTTGAAGAAAGTGTCTGGTCCTATAAACACTTCTTCAGATTCAAAACTAGGGCATCAATGGCTGAGGCAATTAAGACGAAGCCCTCCTTGGTCAGTAACGTGAGAACGCAGCACCTGGTGAAGGCAAACGTGACTAATCAAGTGCCAGACTTTGCCACGTGCCGTTCATTAGCACGCTTCCTTGCATGCTAGCTCTGTATCTCCTCTGATGTTTTTTTTATTTTTATTTATTTATTAATATCCTCAGGGCTCACAAGACGCATTATAGAGAGGAGGGGTTTTAGTACATGAGTACATATAAATAAATACAAGGAGAATGAAGAACGACTATAGGCACAACTCCCGAGGCCAAGGTGAAGTATGCAAAAGGCCGAGTTCTTGTGCACGGCAACGAATTTACTGCCTCGGGTTCTCCTGCACACTTTCACTGACCGCGATGTTCTCGGCCGATCTGATGTTCCTTTGACGTACGGGTGCTGGCTGATTGTTTACCGAACCGGTCATCTAAAATTTGGCCACCAAACGTTGGAGAGTCGACTTTGAAGGGCCACAGCGACTGCCGTGAAATGGGCGCAACGCGTGCAACGTTTGCACTAACGAACAGTCATTTCGATAATAAAGTTTTATCGGTTGAAGGTGCTGTTAAATCATGTAACTTGCCATGGTGATTTGACATCAGTGACTGAACACTAAACAACAGATCACACAGACGCCACCAAAACAACGTGGCCGCCACAGTTTGCCAACATCGGCCCGGCCCAATTGAGAAACCCGCTAGATCTTCTGCTTAGACTAAACGGCCGATAATTGCCGAGAATACCACAGCGATTTGGAAGCGGCCTAAAAATGGCTTGGTGTCCTAGATAAAACACGTTCCCACCCGGAGGGAGACAGTTTCACCTGGACATTGGTCACAAGCGTGTGTTTACATATGAATAGAAAGTAGCCCAGAAGACGCCCCGAGCAAGGAAGAGCTTTCGGTAAGTCGCGGGAACAGGCGCGGCGCGTACAGCGATGCATCGTAAACAAGCAAAGGGCAAATGCGAACACCAAGGCGTTCTCTAAACGAAACGTGCAGCGTGCGAACACAAGCAAGCAATGCTGGACGAAATGGATCACCTATGGCTCATTTAAAAGAGGCGCAAGGTGAAGAGAACGAAAAATGTGGTATTTGAATGCCTTGCGTGATAAGAAATGTCTGTCTACACTCGACGTTCTAACAGGTTCACTGTACTGCGTGACGTCTGGCTTATTTCAAACTGAAAGTTAAAAATTTGTTCCTTCCATTTTTTATCGCACGATTTTTATAAACATTTTAGGGTTTTGTACATGTCTAAAATGAATAATTTTCAGGAGATACTGAAATAAGACTTTATGTAAAGCAATGTGACTGAGCGTAAGGTTAACCAGGTTTGTTGTTTTTGTATGTGTTTTTGAAGAAAGTGTCTGGTCCTATAAACACTTCTTCAGATTCAAAACTAGGGCATCAATGGCTGAGGCAATTAAGACGAAGCCCTCCTTGGTCAGTAACGTGAGAACGCAGCACCTGGTGAAGGCAAACGTGACTAATCAAGTGCCAGACTTTGCCACGTGCCGTTCATTAGCACGCTTCCTTGCATGCTAGCTCTGTATCTCCTCTGATGTTTTTTTATTTTTATTTATTTATTAATATCCTCAGGGCTCACAAGACGCATTATAGAGAGGAGGGGTTTTAGTACATCAGTACATATAAATAAATACAAGGAGAATGAAGAACATAGTTATATCGCAAAGAAAATACAGCAACTACAGGTAAATGAGCTCAATAGTAACAAAGTAAGAAAGATAAATAATACACTTAAAAATCAAGTAACAAGAAGAGAAAAACGAAAACACAGAATTAAAACAATGAAAGAAACGACCGCAATAAATCACGACACGGTAGTGACGCAGTTTTGATGTAGGTTTATAATCCGTTTGTTAGTGCACTGCGAAAAACGGTCTGTGTCTGTGATGGCGCCTTGTGGCACAGGCAGGCGGTTCCACTCGTGACATGTTCTCGGCAACAATGAGTGAGTAGGCGACTGTGCGCTGCGAAGGTGCATGTACTTTGAAGCAATGATCAACATGTGCGGATGTATAAGATGCTGGTGTAATGTACCGGGAATATAGAGCTCACGGCCTGAATCAGGCTCTTGCCATTCCTTGACCTCACGTAGTTGAATTACATTGAAAATACATTTTTTTTGCTATCTCGACCATGCGCCTTCATATCCTATCGAGATAAAAAATTATGCGGAGCCCACGCCCTGTGGGAATCGATGCAAGTGAAGCTTTCTGTGTTGTTGCTTTGATTGGTGATAATTAGCCGTTATATTGACGGCAAATGTTTAATTTTTTGAGCGCTTAGTGGAATACGAGATTGGTGAGTTGATGTTAAACGTTACCTAGCGTGCACCACTGTTGTCGTTCTGCGTAACGAAACACACAGGAGTACACGTTTTCTTGAGGCATTGTTCTGCGCCATCGTTAATAACCTGTAAGAGCGTTCAGCATTCTCATTGCTCGCACGGCACATCGCATCGTGGCAGAAGTGTTAAATATTAATTGAAATATGGTGCTGCACGTACTGAGTAATCCACAGTCAGATTATGAGGCATGCCGTAGTACCGGGCTGGAGATTATTTGTAGCCAACTGCGGTTCTTTAACGCGCACGTAAGCCGAAGAACGCGAGCGTTTTTGTATTTCACCTCCGTCGAAATGCCGCTACCGTGTTACCGGAAATGTTACTGTGACGGGCACAGAAGTGTTGATTTGACGTGCAGCCGCTGCTGTAGTGTCGCCTAGACGCTACGGTGAATGCGGCTCCGCGTCTGCACGCCCTGCGTCAGTTGTCCGCTTGACAAAATTGTACGGTGTTTATTTTTGAAAAATACCAGAAACGTACCGTACCTTGGACGTAAGTTTATCCAGTTGGTTCGCAACCGGTTGTAACGTCTAGTATTAGCATTTTATTGTCTTCTCATGTCGCTTTTCCCCTCTTCCACCCTCCTCCCTTGTATGGGAGCTGCGAGTGACGAGTGGTAACGCTGTTATTCACCCATTTAGCGACAGCGTAGGTGCTGCTCATTGTCTGTCTCATCTACCCACCTACTCTTTACCATTCTAGAATGACCTACGTCCCCTATTGACTGTTTAACGTTAGTATAGAGGTAAGCGTTATAATTTCTGCAATGCTTTTGCTGGGATCATGGATAATTGCAGCTGTGAAGAGGCCATTCTGGCGACACCCAGGGAGCTCCAGATGGCATTGTGGCGGCCATGTTTTGAACTCCACCCCGACGCGGCGTGCAAGATAGCGACAGCAACAGCAGCAGCAGAAGCAGCAGCTGCGGAAAAGTCCGAGGACGAGACATGGAAAGCTTCGCTTTAATAACTGTTCTCAACCAACTCTTAAAGATCAACTCAGGAGACAAAAATCACCTTTGCTGCACATTACATTGCATTTTATTTAACTGCGGATGCGCTGACAGAGGTTTCGGCTGCTCAGACAGAGAACAATTTTTTTGTTGATGTTGTTCTTAAGAATGCCGCAACACCGTCGCATATCCTGGCAGTTTCCTCTTTCCCAGGATGAAGGTCATAGATGTAGCTATCCCTTTCAATTCGTCTTTTCCTTTGCCGCTTGCTTCACTAGTATCTTCTTCCATTGATTCCTTTCTCGTGAAAGACATGGTAAGCTTGACTCGCCTGCCGACTTCCAATTTGCGAACACAGGCTCGGAGAAGGAATCAGGAGACAAGCTTGGAATGCGAAGCAAAAAAATGTAAGCGCAAGCGGAGTAAGACGTTGGTTCAGAGCTCCTGCCACAAAAGCAGCATCTCCAAAAGTATTCCAAGTTTATGTGATCGCACAAGGCAGCATTACAGCGATGCCAAGCTACGTCGATGCTAGCTCTGATACCTCTGCAGTTTTGGATGTCTCATTCGTACTATGTTTTCGGCTTCCGGAGAATGCTGAAGGGTACTTTGGGGACATCGTGTACCATGCCGTGTGATATCTCAGTCACTAAAACATAGCCACTACCACAACTTTCGACTCGGTGTCATCCTCGCTAAGCATTTCGCTGCTTAGAACAATCGCACCATTGCGGCCTGTGACCCTGCGTTGGCGACGCTCGTATCTTTTGACTTGCGTTCAAAAAACTCTCACGTGGATCCTAGAGAGAGACGATAACGTACTAAAGGTCTTTTCTAGCTAGCGGCCGAGGCTCACGTACAATACTTCCCTGCTGTTTCTTGAGTAATACATCGCGAAGGTATTGCTAGATGCAGCTTCATCAGCATTCTTCTTGTGCAGGCCGTCTTCTATTTTACTTATTTTTATTTATTTTAGCTGTCTTTATCTTGCGTCTTACTTTTTATGCAAGAACAAATCAACCATTCCATCCAACGTACCCCCATTATCAGGCATTCTTTTTCTTCTTCTCTGTCCTTATCTTTATAATTACCGTTTGCCATCAGGAGTTAAGTAGGAGAACTGATTGTTATGTATAGTGTTCCTCTGACAAGCCCTCACTTGCATTCAGTACGTCTTCTCTTTGCTGAGAAGAAAAGCGCTCGAACTTTTGCAACCTTATGTATAGTATAAAGAATGAACCCTGATAATAAGAGGAGACCAGCGATATGAAAAAAAAGAGGGTGGCTCGTCTTTCTGCTTGCGCCTCTTCTAGCAAACACGTGGCCGTTGAATTTCACTTCTCTTCTCTGTTTCCAAGGGCACTGTATGTTTATGTCCTTACACTCTGAGGAATATGTACACACCCTGTTCGAACAACAAAAACAGGGTTCTAACTTTCCAAGAAATCGTCACGACTAAGAACTGTCCAACTTGGAAAACAACCTTACTGTTTCTTTTTTCCTCGTTGTACTTAGCGATCTTTTTTGGAGGGGCAGAACCATGCTTCAAGCAATACGTTTTTTTTTCGCCTTGTCTCTTCGTTTGCCAGCCCTTATTTGCTGACTTTACGCTCCGTGCTAACAAACGCAGAGCCCCACTTTCTTTTGCAACACGCGTGCAAATGATACGGCGCTGAAACTTCGCAAATAAGTCGTGATGCGGGGACAGAAGATAGATATCCCATGGTGAACTCTTTCTTTTCGTATGCATGCTGCATCTGGTAAGTTCCTCGATATTATGTTAAAGCAGTGAAGTAGGAAACACAAGCGCTATAATCAAGGAAATCCTAAAAGCGAAGTGGCATCCCAACACCAGTGTAGCGAGCGCACGGATTTATTTTTTTTTGAGCGTAGAACATAAAATGGAAAGATATAATGTTGTAAAACAAAGCCCTCGGCATCTGCCGAGACAAAGTAAGGAGTGCGCCCTGTATCGCGGACTCTAGCAAGAACTTAAAGCTAGGAAATTTGTGGGTAAATTTGCTAAGCTCGAAATTTTCAATTTGAAACGAAAAGAGGGCGAAGTATGGTAGTGGGAAACAAAGTGTCAGAGAATAGAGAATACCATTGTGCGTTCGTTATACACATAACTTCTCTTCGAAATTTGCTATTTCGTACGGTGTTCACTCAGCAGAGTTGTCTCATGAAACAGCAATGCAGACTACCATCTCAGGCAGGCGCGACCCCCTTACAAGATGACACGAACCCAAATTTCTGTTTCTGTGCACTAGCCGAGAAACCACAGAGTTAAAACAAATAAAATTGATACATTGGGCGACAGTTTATAAAACACAAAAGTAACAGTAATATTTGTGAGAAAACGAGGTTATTGTTTTTACCGCCATGGAATGGGTATTTGGGGGCACAAGAAATCTAGGGGAACTGTAGCAAAGGCGAAAAAAAAAAAGAACACATTGTGGTTTTATTTCATCCAGGGCACCGGCAAGTCCGTTCTACTACGAGCTTATTTGTTACTCACCACTTCAAAAGAAAAGGCAGGGATTCAAAGAGCATTAGAAAACCGATCCCGTAGACATGAGGAAAGAAAGGGGGAAAATGAAAAAAGACATTAACGATACCATATACCACGTGACGTGGAATCAACGTTGTCAGAAACATTGCGTGCTATAGCGTAAAGCTATTCCAATCAGTTTCTGTTATATTTGCACCATTTAAAATATAACAGAATATAACCATTGTGGAGTCCCCCGTGAGTCGTCAGAGAAGTTTTCAGCCACGCCCACTTCGCCTGTCTATCACGCGAAGTTGCGAAAACCTTGAAAACTAGCCATGTCAAAATGACGTTTACAGACTGCTTATACGCGCTAGGCCGATCAAAAGAACAAAAATGATTTCCGATCCAACACCTTCGTCGTTTTTACCCCTCCTCTATCGGTAAAAATGTTTACGGCTGCGCGCGTGTTTGTTAGACGACGCCACAAAACCGACAAAACCGCGAAAACTCACCCCATCAAATTGACGTGTTCGCGGTAAACATGAATGAGTATGCTGAACAAAACAATTTTTTTTCTTTTTTTTCTCTTGCTGGAGAGTGTTCGATTCTGAAAGGAATGTTATATAGTTGCCCGCAGTTCGGTCTGATTTTGGCAGCTCGGAGCCGCTGGCGAGAACTGATTTCTTTTCGTACGATAAAATTAATTTCGAAAAGAAACATCAAGCAACATACAGCGCATTCTTTGTGAAACACGATGCACTTACTTAGCTTAAGCCTTCGCGCAACGAGGCAACTAAACCGGTGGTTGTTGACCTCGGTTTAGGTTTTCATGGTTACCCCAGTTCAATTGGAGCACCTGCAAGTCATTCAATGCAAGTGCAAATGTATAATTCTAGTCCTCGACTGGACTATTCAGACAGGCGGACATTACTTGCATGAGAAACAAAACACTTATTAAACTAATTACCAAATCATTAGAGATTATCTTCTTAATTAGCTTACGAAACATTTCAATTTCGAATTGTGGCTGGTGAGTTTACAAGGCACTTGGAATTAATGTCCAGAATGACACCTGTTTGGAGATATGCCCACACCAAGCTCGCCTTTACTTATGAACTTACTTTTTTAGCAAAACCGTCGCTTATGCATTTAAGCACAAAAGTAACTGGAGCGCCCAAGTATTTCGTCCAACACTTTCGAAAATAATATCTCGAAACTGGTGTCAGCATGGAAATTCATTTTAAGTGGATACATGTGCAAACTCACCAGCTTCAATTCATAAATTCTAATACGTGCCCTAAAGTTGTTGATTCGGAAAAAATGTGAATTTTTGTTAATTAGTTGAACATGTTTTTATATTTCTCGACATGGTAATGTCCGCCTCTTCGAATAATACAGCTTCAAGACAAGAATTGTGCTATCCGCCATTGGAAAAGCTCCGTAAAACTTCAAATAGATTAACCCGTATAATCAAATGCAAAGGAAACGTGGCTTATACAGCCGATCAACTGTTTCCCGAGCGGCTGCCATCTTGCGGACACTGAACGACATAAATTATTTGGATGCGTAATCGACGCTCATATTGCTATGGCTTTTAGAATCAAGCTACCTACTTTCATTTTTAAATGTATTACAACTGCTTTTGCATTGAAAGGCTTTGAAACAATTTTACTCTCAAAAGCGGGCAATGACTCACTCAATAAGCGTTTCTATCGAAAATGAAGTTGCTATAAGGCCTCTTTAATAAATCCGTGGTTCAATAAATTTCAACGGATGTACTTGCAAGAGTCTGAATACATCCTGCTTAAGGCTTTAATGATTTTTGATAAGTGCATGAATTTGTCGTGCAATGGTTTAGACAAATAAAGGCAAAGGGATTTGTTGGTCAATCAATGAGGCAATTTTATTGCGCCCTAGTTATCTATACTAGCTGTCCAACTGCAACCTCACTCGATCGCTCAAACTGGAGCGAAATAGTTAAAGAAGTGTTTCTTGGAGTAATTGTTGAACCAGGAGTCCGTGGTGGTTGCTGACGTTCCGCTTCGCGGCTTTGAGCACTAAACTTCCTCATCTGCAGTCCAGCCATTGCTGCCGTCGAACAGCCCTCTTGGCAGTATAACGTTGTCAAGCCTTTTCGGCTCATGATTGACGTCACTCTGTCAAATGGGCTTCGCTGAGGAAATGTGCTCCGTTTTGGCAACGTATTCATCACCCCTTTAGACGCCACCGCGATGGTCGAGAAGCCAGTGCAAGCTAAGCAATGCGAAACGGACAAATGGATATATTTAGGTTCAAGGTACGGTACGTTTCTGTTATTTCTGAAAAATAAACACCGTACGAATTTGTCAAGCGGACAACTGACGCAGGGCGTGCAGACGCAGAGCCGCATTCACCGTAGCGTCTAGGCGACACTACAGAAGCGGCTGCACGTCAAATCAACACTGCTGTGCCCGTCGCGGTAACATTGCCGGTAACACGGTAGCGGCATTTCGACGGAGGCGAAATACAAAAACGCTCGCGTACTTCGATTTACGTGCGCGTTAAAGAACCGCAGTTGGGTAAATATAACCTGGAGTCCGGTACTACGGCATGCCTCATAATCTGATTGTGGATTACGCAGTACGTGCAGCACCATATTTCAATTATTATTTAACACTTCTGCCACGATGAGATATGCCGTGCGAGCAATAAGAATGCTCAACGCTCTTACAGGTTATTAACGATGGCGCAGAACAACGCCTCAAGCAAACATGTCCTCCTGTGTGTTTTGTGTACTACGCAGAACGGCAACAGTGGAGCACGCTAGCTTACGTTTAACATCAACTCACCAGTCTCGTATTGCACTAAACGCTGAATAAATGCAGCATTTGCCGTCAACATAACCGCTAATTATCATCAATCAAAGCAAACTTCACAGAAAGCTTTGCTTACACCGATTCCCACAGTGCGCCGGATTCGCATAATTTTTTTATCTCGATAGGAAATGAAGTCGCATGGTCGAGATAGCAAACATATATATATTTATTTTCAATGTAATTTAACTACGCGAGGTCAAGGAATGGCGAGAGCCTGATTCAGGCCACGAGCTCAAGGCCCGGTACATTACACCAGCATCTTATATCTCCGCACATGTTCATCATTGCTACAAAGTACACGTACCTTCGCAGCGCACAGTCTCCTACTCACTAATTCTTGCCGAGAACATGTCACGAGTGGAATCGCCTGCTGCTTCACTAGTCGCCATCACAGAGACAGACCGCCTTGCGCAGAGCACCAACAAACAAATTATAAACCTACATCGAAACTGCGTCATTACTGCGTTGTCATTTATTGCTGTCGTTTCTTTCATTGTATAATTTCGTGTGTTCGTTTTTTTCTTCTTGTAACTTGATTTTCAAGTGTGTCTTTCTAGATCTTTTTTGCTTCTTTACTATTGTTTACTATTGTGCTTATTTACCTGTAGTTGCTCTATTGTCTTTGCGATATAACTATGTTCTTCATTCTCCCTGTATTAATTTATATGTACTGATGTACATATAATGCGTCTTGTAAGCCCTGAGGGTATTATTAAATAAATAAAAATAAAAAAGAGCAGTGGAGATAAAGAGCCAGCGTGCAAGGAAGCGCACTAATGAACGGCACGTGGCAAAGTCAGGCACTTGATTAAGCACTTTTGCTTTCACCAGGTGCTGCGTTCACACGTTACTGACCAAGAAGCGCTTCGTCTTAATTGCCTCAGCCCTAGATGCCCTAGTTTTGAATCTGAAGAAGTGTTTATAGGGCCGAGACTTTCTTCAAAAACACATACAAGTACAACAAATCTGGTTAACCTGACGCTCAGTCACATTGCATTACATAAAATCATATTTCAGTATCTCATGTAAATTATTCATTACAGACATGTACAAAACCCTAAAATTATTATAAAAATCATGCAGTCAAAAATGGAAGGAATAAATTTTTAACTTTCATTTCGGAATAAGCCAGACGTCACGCAGTACAGTGAACCTGTTGGAGCGTCGATTGTATAGACAGACATTTCTTGTTACGCTAAGGCATTTGAATACCGCCTTTTTCGTTCGCTTCATCTTGCCCCTCTTTTAAATGAGCCATAGGTGATCCATTTCGTCCAGTATTGCTTGCTTGTGTTCGCACGCGGCATGTTTCGCTTCGAGAACGCCTTGGTGCTCGCTTTTGCCCATTGCTTGTTTACGATGCATAGCTGTACGCGCCGCGCCAGTTCCTGCGACGTACCAAAAGCTCTTCCTGGCTCGCGCCGTCTTCTGGGCTTCTTTCTCTTCAAATGTAAACACACGCTTGTGACCAATGTCAAGGTGAAACTGTCTCCCTCGGGGTGGGAACGTTTTTTAACTAGGACACCAAACCATTTTTAGGTTGCTCCCAAATTACTGTGGTATTGTCGGCCGTTTAGTATAAGCAGAAGATCTAGCGGGTTTTTCAATTGGGCCTGGTCGATGTTGGCAACCTGTGGCGGCTATGTTGTTTTGGTGGCGTTGGTCTGATCTGTTGTTTATTGTTTAGTCATTGTCGCCAAATCACCATGGCAAGTTACATGATTTAACAGCAGATTCAAGTGATAAAACCTTATTATCAAAATGACTGTTCGCTAGTGCAAACGTTGCACGCGTTGCGCCCATTTTACGGCAGACGCGGTGGCCCGTCATCGTCGACTCTCCAAGGTTTGGTGGCCAAATTCCAGACGACCGGTTTGGTAAACAATCAGCCAGCACTCGTACGTCAAAGGAACGTCAGATCGGCCGAGAACATCGCCGCGGTCAGTGAAAGTGTGCAGGAGAAACCGAGGAAGTCAATTCCTCTCCGTGCACAAGAACTCGGCTTTTCGCAGACTTCAACTTGGCGTCGGCATTTGAGATCCAACTGACCCAGGAGCTCAAAGTTAATGACCATAGGCAACGCCATTTGTTCGCGGACTAGGCTTCGGAGCGTTTGTAAGAGGGCTCCAATTTTGGCCGACAAATCATCTTTAAAAGCGACGAGGACGCGTTTTTGGATGAATGGCTATGTTAACAAGCACAATTGCAGTATATAGGACGACGGCAACCCCCACGAGGTTCACCAGGTGGCAATGCATCCACAAAAAAGTACTATGTGGTGCGCATTTTGGGCCGGCGGCGTCATTGGTCCGTACTTCGTTTTTTTTTTTTTTTTTTTTTTTGAAAACGACGTTGGTGAGGTCATCGCCGTCAACGGCAAGCACTACAGAACGATGATAACCAATTTCTTTTGGCCCAAATGAATGAAAAGATATGGGTGTAGACGACACGTGCTGTTAGCAGGACGGTGCTATATACCGCACAGTGGACGTCAAGATGGACATTCGGCATGAACCGTTTAGGTGTATGGTTATCTCTCGCAGAGGTGACGTGAATTGGGCACCAAGATCGCGCGATTTGACCCCGCTAGACATTTTCTTGTGGAGTTTCCTGAAGTCGCAGGTCTATGCCCATAAGGCGCAATCAACCGATGCCCTTAAAGCCAACATAGCAAGGCCATGGCTCTAATTCAGCCGGATCTATGCGGCAGAGTCATTGAAAATTGGACTACCCAGGTCTATGCCCCCGTGAGAAGCCGCGGCGGACATTTGAACGATGTTATATTTCATATAATGTCATACATGGGCCTTTTAAATAAAAAAAATGTCGCAGTTTCACCCGAAAGGCGATGCATCAATTGCAATAGCAACTTAGTAGAGAGCTATACGGAGTAAGGATGGTAGTTTTATGAGCTGTATAAACTTGGACATGCAGCATCACCAGCAACGCGCACAGCTGTTGTCGACGCCATTGCCGTTTTGCCCGCGTTCGCACCGAACGCGCGCGGCGTTGGTGACTGTTGCCAGGGCCTCTGGGGGAGACTCAGAGGTTTTCGACGAGATCAGAACGGGAAACTCGTCGATCAGCGTCGGAAGTCTTTACCACTTTCTCGCCTCGCAACGTTTTTATATAAATACGAATTTGGTGCCGAAGCTAAACGTCGCCTCCCCTCCCTCCCTCACTCCCGTCCCCCCATGGCTTTTTGCGCGACGGAAGAAGTCGCGGTTTCTATATATATATATATATATATATATATAATATATATATGTTGATTGTAAATGAGGAGAGAGACGCTGAATTCTGCAGCCCTTCAGGGAGCACGGCGCAGAACGCGCGTTTGTTCTCCGCCGTGGATTTGCTCCCCGTGAAAGCGCGCGTCCCTCGCGCCCTTTCATTCACAGGTACAGCGTCCGGCGCGCGGCGACGACGACGCCAACGGCAGAAATCCTCTTTGAGCGACCATATATTTGCTAATACAGGGTAATTTAAAGTTTAAATGAACAACAAGGATCATCGAAAAGAAATTCAATTAGCACAGGAAGTGAATTGCATGCAAAAAATGAAATTTGGTACAACCAAACTAGGAAAGGCCACCAAGTTTTAAAAATACACTCTCGTACCCGAAGAGGAATTGGCCTCCCTGGTGCAGTATTTGGCCGCTAATTCCCGCATGACTCTTGCAACTCTTGTTAAGGCTCTGTTGTTGTTGCTGCTGCTGTTGTCGAACAAGCATGTGGCTTATATCTAGTATGGGCATTGGTCAAGAAATTTATGGATTGTTCAAAGTATAATTAGAAATACATTTTCAGCACCACTATAGTGTAAGTGGTGTTTAAAGGTAAGGTAGCATGTGCAAATTAGATCCAAATATCAGTAGGGGTCAATAATCGGTAATTGAAACTTACACGAACAGAACAAAGGCAAAGAGATAAAAATTTACCAGGAAATTCCGATGGACGAATTAAGAAACTCCTTGACAGTGGAGCAAACATCCCCGGGGCTGAATCCCGAAGGCACCCAACGAAAGAATAACAGGCTCTGTTAAACCCAGGTTCGGAGAGGTAGTTTCACTATTCTTTTTGTTGCATCAGTGAAGTGGCGGCAAGCTAAATATAAGTTTGGAATTGTTTTCTTCATTGCAAAAACAGCACAGAAGGGAGGTCACCATACCTGACCGTTATGAGTAAAAATTCAGAGAGGAAATGCGGCACCAAAACTGCTTCCGTACACGGATATTATCCGCAGATATTTTTTTTTTTTCGCAGCTGACACCGATGGAAGCGCAAACGAAGCAAAAGTAAAAAGAAATATAAGCGAGACCTTTCAACGCATCCGTTTTAGCGCACGCTAATCTTATCTGTTCTATCTTGCGAACAGTGCAGAACAGCAAAAAATAAAGAAAAGGAGGGCATAAACTGCAGCCCAGCCGATGGTAATATAACGCGATTATTCGGCCCGCGTTCAGTGGGACAAAATTAAGTGGCGCTTAGAGAGCAGGAAGTAGAAAGTTAGGCACGCGTGGAACCATTTCTGGAAGTAATTAGTGGCAGACTTGAGGCGCATCGATGGAGCCTTCATGTCAGTACGAACGTGAAAAAGCCTGAACGTTATTCTTGTGTTTGTATTCTTGAGAGACGCGCAGGCAGCTGTGACCACTTGTGCTTCCCCGTCGTTTTGTCTTGCCATTTCGTTGTCATTGTATTTTTACTGCGTCATTTCTCATGAGGTTCTTTTCTCAAGAAAGAAAAGAGAAAATAAAGTCATACTGCTGAATTCTTCGCCGCCACGAAAACAGGTGCGCTTCTTTGTAAGAGCCGCGCACCAATGTATTTATTTCCTCCTGAATTGTTCTTCGTAAGTGTATTTTCTTGCTCTCCAAGTGTTCGTTTTTATTTCTGCATACTGGAGCTTTTATAATGTTCGTCTTTTCCTTTGAAGCCTTTCCTGTATTTCGTTTCACCGATTAGATACAATTCGATTACAAGAATGCCAGTCTCTTGAATTTGTGGCACGTAGATAGAGCTAGGGTTGTCGATGCCTTGTAGACATAAATGAAAAAATTAAAGCAACAGTGCGTGCTGGACGGGAAAAGAATGAATCGACCGAAGAGCACGCTTCATTTGCCTGGAAGCAAGCGGGCTAATCGGATGAGTACCACTGAATGAAGGGCCAGATTCCTATTGATTTACCTTATTAGGACAAGCTTGTACAGCACCAAACCGCCATACTGCAAAGAAGACTGCATACTCGCACGGCAGGAGCAGCAACTCTGAAAAGTAATTGACGGCAGTCGTCCTGTGGTGCCAGCATGGATTCTTTTGACGCAATATCTTTTCTGTTATTCATGTAAAACGAAAGAAATATATTTTCTGCCAATAACCTGGCTTGCCTAATGCAATCAGAAGCCTAGCTCTGCCTTACGCACTGTTTTTTGCGGTGGTATTTTTTTCAAGGTATCATCTTGCAATAATATTTAGGGTCGCTATTAGCGACTCTACAATGTAATGTTTCTAATTGCCATACGAGCAGTAATATGGACGCAATGGCAGCTGGTTACAGGCTTACTGCGTGTTTGAATGAGGCAGTTACCGATGAATACGCAGATATATTTGTAATAGATGCGGTTCACATTATATAAATGACAGAAGCAAAATTAAGAAAAATAGCTATATCTAATAACCGCCAGTATTATGACTGTACAACATACTGCATGTTTCCTAATATACGAAACTGTGCTGGAACATTGTAATGGCGGGAGCGCATAGTCGAAAACAAAAGAGAAGGATTTCAAATGGCTTTCAATGTACTTAAATTTTGTTCTTGCGTAAGCGAGGTATCATAAAAAATCAAGGTAACACCACAGTTTTTCGAAACATCTGGTTGGAAAGCGCCACTCTAGCCACTATAATTGATGAAAAAAAAAAGAAATAGTTAATGATGAGACTGAGAGTGGTGTTACTATCTTGTAAGACATGAAGTTTTCAGACCCAAACTTTCAGCGATGTGTCAGATGGTCTTCTGGTCTGACTATTTGCATTTGTCCCGGAATAACAAACGTACGTTCCTCATGTGCAATCAATAAAATGCAAATAGACTTCTGAATGTATGCTCGGCCATTCTAAAACGATTCAATTTTTCTTTTTAGTGTGCCCTTAAATATGTGATGATTGGTGCGTTCTGGTTCCGAATGAGTACGTCCGCGTCCCCGAACACCTGTACGTTGCTGCTGTTGAAAGTCCTAGAATGCCAATACGCTCGTACCGTCCGCTTATGGTCTCCTCACACCCGTCAACGCCATTTGGTTTCACAGGGAAGTTTCCATTTCCTTTTTCGCAAACTTCTCGGCGCAAATGGATGCGTTGTAGTTCCTCTTTGAAAATTCATCAGCGCTTCTTTCGCTCAACGCTGGCAATGGCGACATGCGCGTGGTGAGCGGAACAGCTTTTAAAGCTAGTGCGGATCGTTCGAAGCCGGTGGTATAATGGTGCGTTGCCGACATTCATTGCATTCGAAACGACACATGGGCTTTCAGAACGCTTCCCTGCTACCGACGTGGCTTTGATAATTGCGTATGGAGTTGTCGCTTCCAAACACGGCTGACACACACGAAATAGACTGACAAAAAAGAAAAAAAGAACGAAAAGATGAGAAAGTAACCACGCAGAGCAAGTGAGCAAGCAGTTAACGTCTACTGTATCACCAGGCACCCGTCCTTCTCATTTCCTTCTTTCACGTTTCTCTGCTCCTCGAATTCGGCATACCCCTGTTCCTGCGTTGAATGCACTTTTGCTCGCTTCGTGGATATCGGTATTTTACTCGAAACTTGTGAGTGATTCGGCGCACGACACGACGAGGCCCATTTTGGATTCACAGAGGCCTCAGTCTCTTTATGAGCGCAATGCCCATTAGATGCATAGTTAAGGGACCGGCCGTAGAGCTCAGGTTCTATTGGAAACCGACTGCAGAAACAACAAGGTTCCGAGGCTTTTGCGGTCGCTCTGGAATTGCGGATGGTAAGAACTTAGCCACAGGCTTCAATTAAGTGAGGGTGCGGATAGCTAAAATCGTGATTTTCGCCAGAAAAACGCATTTTCTCTTTATAGCAGTTTTAGAATAGCGTTTGCAACCAAACGTAAACGCCTTACGCACGTCAAAAAATACCATCGTCCTCACTGCGCATGCTTCGAACGTCATTAGGTTTCTGCGGTTTACGTGCGGTATGATGACGTACGTTATTAGGCGAGTTTAACGTTCGTAATGGTTACGGGCGCTAAGAAATAGCGTTGTCGAACTTGGCGGCACCCATGGATCCCGCTTCAGCGTGAATTTTAGTGATGGCTACACTCCTACTAGTGTTGATTGCCAGTAACTATTGATAGGAGCTTTCACTTTCTCTAAACTCACCTGAAACGTTAGTTATGAGCGCATAGCGCGCACAATTCCTGAGGTCGTTCGGCGATTCTGGCGCCTGTAGGCCTAACGAGACGCGTGCATATTGCAACAACAGGATGGCTGCTAATCGATTGCCTTGGCTTGGATGCGCTTGGCACGTGGCACCAGACGGCGCCTTGTTGTACAACGTATTCATTACGTTTGCGCTCCCGTACCGTAAACTAAATGTCGTGAAAGGACGCGCACCCTAACGTCCTGCAATGGGGGTTACGTTTAACGTACGTAAGGCAACAAACGCTATTCTAAAACAGTCTATTGTGTTTGTTTGGAGTGCCATACCCAAAGTGTGACGATACCGGAGTTTGAGGCGTATATCCGAAGCAACAGAAGCTTCAGAATAACGACTACAGATGATAAATAAATGACATATACGGGGGTTACAAAAACATTAAGTATATTTGTGGTCTTAAGTAGAAAAACCACGATTTTATTACGAGGCCCGCCCGTAGTAGGGACTCCGGATTAATTTTGACCACCTGGGTTTCTTTAAGGTGTCCTTAATTCGATACAGGGGTGTTTCTTGCAGTTCGCACCCGTCGAAATACGGCCTCCGCGGCCGGGATTTGATCCCGCGCCTTCGCGTTTAGCAGCGCAACACGAAAGCCCCTACGTCACTATGGCGTGTAGAAATATGATGCGTAGCTGGTTTGCTAAAATGTTAATCGTATTACCGAAGACCATCATGGTGAGATGTGTTTTACCGTAATATTTTTTTTACCCAATTCTGCACCCGTCTCTCAGTCGCAGAAAAGGAGAGAAGCCTAATTCGGCGTCAGTTCACTCGTTCGAAAGTTGCTCTTTCGCAATTTCCGCGAATAGTATTGAAAAACGCGCGACGAAAGATAACGGCGAGTCCAGATTGCCTGCCAGACCAAAAATGAAGCTGGATTTTGTGCAAATGCAACTCACCACATTATACATTTCCCTACGGCGTAAATTTTGTTCCCAGCCTTGTTTTCGTTATAGCCGGCGCTTGTCATCTTCGCATTACACTAAACTCTTCCCGTTAGTTCATTGTGGTCGGCGCTGTGGTGCATTATGCGCGCCACGAGATCGTCGCCGAAGTACAATCTACAGCCCTTCCCCTGTCGAGAAAATGGGGACAAATGAAGCTTGTCGTGTGTTCTTTCTTTCTTACTTTCTTTCTTTCTACCTCTATCTTTCTCTTTCTCTCTCTATACCTATTTCTCCCTTCCTTTCTCCCTCTCTTTCTTTCTCTCTCTTTCTTTATCTTTCTCTCTCTTTATCTCCTTCTTTCTTTGTCCCTGGTATGTGCCATTGAGCTTGGACCCTTTCTGCACTATCTCCAGGATCGGCCCACTTTTCAGCGTGACACCACCACCACCGCCGAAACTTGTGAGCGTATAAAGCTTCGATTAAAAACTTTGAGACACAAAAAAGCACTGCATAGCAGAAGAAATTGCCGCCTAGCATTGTCGGCCTGGGGGAGATGGCTTAACATATACAGCAGGGGCATTAGATTGAGCACCGCAGTGCGGACAATAGAATGGCATGTTTGGAACTCTTTGAATTTATTTTATGGGACACAAGACTATGGACAATTTGAACTCCTAAATTACTGATATATGAAAAAAAAGGAAGTTTCTGGTTCACAATAGTAGCCATAACAAAAACGTATTTTTCAAGTGCTGTGCATTCTACGGAAAAAAACCCATAAAATTGCAATCGGCTGTCCCTATCTGTAATATAGGGCGTGCAGAGGATATTTAGTCAAAAAGTTTCATCTATTGTTATGAATTTTATTATGATAGTTTTACCAAACTGACAAACTCACTTGCTCAATGAGACTAGCATAACATTTTCTGCACTTGTGCTAAGCTAATGAAACTTACTACATGTTCCAATGGCAAAAAGATAAAGCATGTGCCTAGTTTTGTTAAAATAGGCATGTCGGTTCCAAATTTGACTCCTCAGCCCCGCGTATTCCCTTAGCGCGGCTGTAAACACTGACATGCCAGCTCCGTCGCGTTGCACTTCTTCAACCACTTCTTCAGTATCTACAGTGCCGTAGTTGCTTTTTATAGCTGTCGCTGTTGTTTCTACTATAGAAGCCGAACGAACGCGCTTGTAGTGAATGTGAGCCATTTGGACATCACAGGAAAAAAATAACGTGCTCTAAGCACGATTCATTTAATATACAAAGCTTTTGCAAGCTTTTGACCGAGGCTCTCGTGCCGTTGTGGAATTTTTTTTTCGCAATGAACACATTCCCAAAGCAAAACATTTTTTATTCCACCTCTACATTGGCCTTTTCTCGACCAGAATTGACAGGTTCTTTTAAACAAACCACGCCAATACTCCCTTGGTACCACTTTGTAGCAAAATATTAGGTCATATCATCTTAATGAGATATTTCACTGCTTCCTTTAACATAGTGTAGCAAAGCATGAGTGGAGCGACCTTGCAACCGTTGCACGATAGCTCTATCACATCGGTAGATTGTGACGAAAGATCCATGAAAACTAATTTTAGAGATTGATCTTCAGCATCGCAATATATGCCGTAAATCCGATAGTATGAACAGGTTTCATTATTTCTATTTTATTATTTTAAGAACACTCAAAAACATAGCTGGGTCTAGTTACCCACAACAGAATCCAAATAAATTCTAGACTGAAACCGACAAATACAGAGCAACAACAACAACAGTGACAACCAGAGGTTCTTTTTTTTTGGACATCTTCATGTCACGGCTGTGTTGTCAGAGATGATGCAGGTGCGTACACACGAAAGGACCTGTGTGAACTCCTCCAGTCCAGTTATGGGAGACTTCCCCTTCTTACAAGACGGACTGTGTGTTTTGAATCGGGCCCTTGCCGCTTAGCGTTCTGCCCTGTGTGGTTCTCACTGTCGTCCGACGTCTTTATTGCGCTAGTTAATAACGTCTCAACTCTGGAATAAGCACTAACTAACCCCCCTGTCGTCTCTAATTGTGCAAAATAATGTACAGTGTGAAAGTATGTACACCACTTTATTTTTGGCCTTGTCGGCCATAAAGAACATTGGAGTAATGTTGTTTGATTTTATTGCACTTCGTTGCATTAATATACCGGGTGTTTCAGTGAACACTTTCAAAAATTCTTAAAGGTTGCCTGTGGCCGATAGCACAATTATAGTTTATGAGCCGGTCTCCTCGAAGAGGCAGACATTACTTGCACAAAAATTGAAATGCATAACAGAATCATTGAAAAAAATGACTAAGTTTTTAACTAATTACCTAATGGCCCATATATTGCAATTTACAAATTATAACCGTGGAGTTCGCAAGGCGGATGGATCCACTTGGAGCGAATTTCGGGATGATGCCAGTTTCGAGATAATTCCCGAACTTTGCGGAGAAATAAATTGGCGTTCCAGTTAGTTTCTTAGCAAAACGTCGCTCTATGCATTGGAGAACAAAAATAACTTGAACTCCAATGCATTTCTCCGCAAAGTTCGGGGAATAATATCTCGAAACTGGTGTCATCCCGAGAATTCATTCTAAGTGGATCCGCCTTGCGAACTCCACGACTACAATTTGCAAATTGCAATATGGACCATCAGCGAAAGGGGTAAAAACTTGATTAGTAAATTTTTGTTGATTAGTCGAATATGCATTTCCATTTTTTGTAAAGTAAGGTCCGCCACTTCGAGTAGACCAGCTCATTAACTAGAATTGGGCTATCTGCCACAGGCAAAGTGTTCGCTGAAACACCCTGTATACTGTAGGGCTACTATCGAGTCTCAAGTAAAATGGCACAAAAATGAAAACACATAATCAGTAAAGCATTTCATTCAATAGAATGAAAACGACATAACTCAGTAGTTGTACTGTAGTTGCTTTTGATATTGCTTTACAACTAATCGGGACGGCAAATACATATTTAAAAGGTTTTATCTTAACATTCAGCCCATCTGCAACCTGGCTATTTGTTACGCCTATGCATAAGCCCGCCTCAAGGTGAAAGGGTGAAATAAATATATTGAGATTCAGACAGAGACACTGACGATATATTTAGTCCCTAGGAATGTGCGCACTGCCCGACTGTCACCAAGAGCACGAACACCGGGACACTAAGGGAGAACTGGTCGCACAAACGGCTATGCTCATTGCGGGGAGAGAAATGTCCTACCAAAATTCATATACTGCTATATCTAGGTCGCGGGGCGTCTGTCTCGTGCAGTCCCAGTCCGTCCACGGAACCATTTATCATGACATCCACACTTTCCTCGACGTCCGGAGGCCATCAGGGCATGACACGCACGGCCGCCACGGCAACGCCCGCCGCCCGTACATTATGACAAAGACAAAATAACGGCGCATACCAAAAGCTAGCATTAGATTTGCGTACCGAAAAAAAAAAGTGCAACTCATTACGATACACAACGTCGCTCTCTCGTCGAAGCGACGACCTCCCGTTTGCTCTTTGGGTGCATCTAGCGCCCACGCCGTGAACGAAGCAGGGTCGGCCGCCCGAGCAATCTGTTTGCCTGAAGCGCAAGCTCTCACTCCTCATTTGCATAAATGCGAGCCGGCCCTGTCTTTTGATTTTCTGCCGCACGTAATCCTAACGTCTCTCTATACCAGCGGTCCCTTTTTATTCTGTTGCTCTCATTCCCTCCTGGCATTCGTTTTTTCGCCCCCCAATAGACTAAACTTGTCGCTTTCCTATTTTATTTCTCACATTTCTCTCCCTTCTTCACGCCCCCCCCCCCCTCGCACGCGGAGACAAAGAATTACACAGCGACGCAGCAAAAGCAACGAGCTGGTGGCCACTGGAAACAGGGCCATTAGTCACCGCCTTGCGAAGCGTGGCGCAGGCTGAGCACAACGGCTGTCGCGGCAGCGAATTAGAGCGAACGAATATGTTTAGCCGCGCGTCTCCAACAAACCACCAACAGCGGTCGCCAGTGTGAAGGAACGCAAACGACAACATGATAACGGATATAAAATACAAAGCGATGGAGAGAACTCCACATTGTAAACGGGCCAGATGAAAACGAACCTCTACCGGAAACAGCGCTTGTCACAGAACGAACGAGTAAAAGGGGAAAAATAATAAAGGAATAGAAATGTACAAAGCGTACAGATGAGGAAATCTAGGACGCCGGCGTTATTACACTGTCCAGTCTTCCAACTCCCAGCTGGAACACTTCCGCGGCGCAAATGAACCCCGGATTTTTTTACGTCGCCTGTCTGGAGGCGGAACTGCCAACTATGCAGTTTCGCAGCGCTTGCGCTGTGGAGGTTCGTTTCACCGTAATGTAAACGCAGTTAAAACTTCAGTATTTTCGTTGTGAGCCGTGTTCACTTCGGATAAGGGGCAGCAATAATTTTAGCAAATACGGTAACCGAAATGATGGAAACAAACACTCAAAAACACTTCGTAGTCCACACACTTCGGAAACAAACACTTCGTAGTCCAGTGCATTTAGTTATGTGACTGAATGTTTGGCACTGTCCATTGGCGTTGCCGTGAACTAATGGCACTCGCGGTCTCGGCTCACCCGGAAAATAGCAATTCCGCGTCTCAGCAACTTCCATAACTATTCATTCGCACTAGCCTTTTTGTTCTCTTGTAAGCGGAGGTGTACGCGAATTGAATGTATGCATATGCTGGACTCTCGCCAAGTTCTTTTTTCTCAGCCAGTCAAACAATGGCAGCTTATCGTGCTGTGCTTGGAATATTTGCTCTAATGGTTCCTAAATACCTTCGTAAGTATTTAGTTGTCATTATCAAAACGGGCAAATAACGCCACGTTTAGTTTTATAAGAAATACATGAAAACAAATTATAAATTTTCATTGGTGCAAATGCTATATCATATATACACTTGTATATACATGTATATTACGGGGTTGCTCGGTTAAGCAGGTTGTTTCCGAGTACAGGTTCCAGAGAAGTAGAATTTATATAAAATTATCTGGACTTTCATTATTTATGTCACAAAAAAAAAACAACCGAGAAAGCGATTTTCGTTATCACTGCCGATGTCAAAAATGCAATGGTTTCTTCGTTGGCGGTTTTTAACGCTTAAGGTGGCAGTGATCTCCTTCGCCCATCGGATAATATATCAAAAAGGTCGTTGCTCGGCGAGAACTTCAAGCGCATCAAACGGGAGTGAGATTCAGGCATGGACCATGTTTACCTAAGAAGCCATTTAGCACAAAAAAGAAAGAAAAAATCTCAGTTTATCTATGCATGAACATACGCCATTGAAGACATTTTCTCTTTATCAAAATGCAAACAATAATGACATTACCTGAAAAGACCGACATAGTTAGGTAGAAATCATTGGGAATCAAGTAGGCAGGCTGGAAGCAGCCCAACTCCGACTTCTCCCTTTCACTTGTAGAGTAAATTTAGGTTTGCATGTAGACTTAAGCAAATAAATAAAACAATCTTATTAAACAGAACATTTTGCATAGCTTAAATTCTAAACCATCATGAGGAAAAGAAAAGTCAAAATAAAAAATCTCAGGCGACTATGAAATCTCGCTGGGCATAAAATCGCCACTGGGAGACCCGTGATGCGAAGCCCCAGGACACCAGCTCTGGATCGGCGAGTGCTTAAAACATTCTACAAGGTCTAACCTAAATGATATCTTTTTTGATCTGCACTGTCACCGTCGTCTTCACGCCAGCTATGCCGCCAGCTCTAATCAGCAAAGTTGAGGAGTGGCTTATTGACTAAACTTCGACGAAGAATCTGTAGGTAACTAACGTGGAGTCCATGTATTATGCAGTGCTCAGATCTAGAAGTTACTCGTTAAGGGTTGGCATGGGTGTTTATAGAAATCGGGATTTATTTTTATGGTACAGAAAGATGCACACGCTATGTTTTTCCCGTACAGTCAAATAATTTATATGTGTGTATGTAAATAATTTACATAGACACATGTAATTGATTTACATTATGCAAATATTTCCCAGACAAGAAAGGGCTGGAAAGAGGCTTACAGCAAACGCACAGAAAAAAAAGAATATCAGCGCGCTCGAAAGTACGATGTTCCTTAAGAAACATTTTTGTGTTGGCAAGATTTCGCGCATCAGCAGCTTGGAACATAAGTGACACTGAATTGGTTACACTTTACAAACAGAGCCACATTGCATTTCCGTATTCCTGGTGTCTGAATATTGCTTCTCTCCTTCTATCACCTTTTATTCTTCCTTTTTAACCCTTTCCCCAGCAGAGGGTAGCCAGCTTGTATATACACATGCTAACCTCCCTATCTCTCTCCCTCTTTTTTCCTTCGCCTCCTGACCAATTGTTGCTGGTCTCCGCTCTTTGTGTAGCAAAACAAAATACACTTTCCATTGGCACTAATTTAATAAGCCTAATTTAAAATCTGAACTAAAAAAAGGCTCCGAAGCTTGCAGCCTAATAAACAAAATTGTAAATAATTTAACAATCCAGCTTTTTTACACTTTCCCTCGTAATTAAAAGCGCTCATCAGATGACAGGTGCAGCTCCATAATATTACCTTGCAAATGCCAAGGGTATAAAAGCATACGTGAAGGTTTCTAGAAATTTAATCATTTGCAAAAAAAAAAATGAAAAAGTAAAGGATCCGAGAAGTAATCAAGTACAAGGCGTTCTAGCGGAGTTGTAGATAAAATCCTCTGTCGTTGCATTTACGAGGTGCTACCCAAAATTCCGGGAATTTGAAAAGCACGGGCAAACTGAGTGTGGTACATATTTCCGCCGCTAGCCATAGCTAGCAGTATGCCTTGCGGATCAGTGTGCTGAACGACGTCCATCTAAGAAAAAGTATTGTTTTGCGAAGTGTTGTTTTGCAACGTAATGTTTCACTGATTTGGCGCATTTCCTAGCAACCGATTTGGCAGACTTCAAGGGGCAAATAATTTGCATCAAGTTTTGGTTTAAACTTGACAAAACTGCGGCAGAAACTCATCGTATGCTAGAGGACGCTTTTGGAGTCGACTCCATGAGCCAAAGTAGGATGTTCTTATGGCAGAAACGCTTCAAAGAGGGTCGAATGTGTGTTGATGACGATGAACGTTCTGGACGCCTGTCAACGACCACAATCCTCGAAATGATAGCGGAAGTTCGTAAGGCTATCCTTGGAAATCGCAGGATAATTATAAAGGATGCCTACGACATCGTAGGACAATCGTACCGCACAGTTCAGCGAATTTTTTCGTATGTTTTGAACATAAGGCGCATTTCTGCAAAATTCGTGCCAAGACTGCTCAGTGACGAACACCGTGTTTCTGTCTGTATGGAGCTGAAGCAACAAGTCAAACACAATCTCACATTCCTCTCCAGTGTTAAAACCGGGGATGAGACATGGGTTTATGGCTACGATTCTGAAACAAAACAGCAGTCGTCGCAATGAATGTCGCCAAATTCTCCGCGGCCAAAAAGGCACGTCTGGTTCATGGCAATGTGAAGTCCATGCTCATCGTGTTTTTTTATCTGCATGGAATTGTCCATATGAAATTTGTACCTCCTGGACAAAACATGAATAGCGCGCTTTATTGTGGCGTTTTGAGGCGCTTAAAACAGAGCGTTTGTCGCAAACGTCCGGAGAAGTGGAAGAACAACGACTGGCTCCTTCAAAACGACAACGCGCCCACTCACACGTCCCTCGTTGTTCGACAGTTCCTGACTTCCAAACAAATCACAGTACTTCCGCACCCACCTGTTCACCTGACCTCACCCCGTGTGACATTTTCTTGTTCCCAAAGTTTAGGTTGACGCTCAAAGGACGTCGGTTTCACACTGTTGAAGAGATCCAGTCGGAATAGCAGGTGGTCCTCAACATACTGTCGCCTGGAGACTTCCACGAATGTATAGAATCGTGGCAGAAACGCTGGGATCAGGTGTATGCTCAAGAGGACAAATTTGAATGAGACAGTGCTGATTAGGCGTTATGGTGAATGCGTTATTTTTTTCGACTGAATTCCCGGAACTTTTGGGTAGCACCTCGTGTATGTAGCCAGAGACTTTTTACAACGAGATATAATATGAGCTTCGGTATTGAGAGCGTTAGTGCTTTCTCCGCCAAGAAACGGAGAATACGTATAAAGCAATCAGGATCTATAATAAGCCTAGATTGCGAATTGTATGCGTGTGGGGAACTTGACTGACATCGAAAATAGAAAAAAAATTAAGCCATTTCCACGCTTGTGAAATCTGATGAAACAGCGGAGCTCTGCAAGCGTAGGTGTATAGCATAGTGGGTATGGCGTTCGCCTTCGGACCGTGAGTACCCGGGTTCTAATCCCGCCTATCTGTCTCTCGCTCTCATTTTCTCTTTCTCTCGCCCATAGCAAGTTGTGTTACAATCATCGGTCTAACGCAATCATAGGGTTCCGATAAATGCATGTTCTGCAAGCGTGGGTGTATAGCGGAGTAACCAGTTGGGCTTGTAGGTTGAACATCGTGTTGGTTCAAACACACATACAGAGCTCTGTCTGTGTTCGTTGTGAGCCTCTCCTGTCTTCGTCTTCGTCGGTTCCGCGCTGTAGCCGCCTAGGGTGTATAGCGTAGTGTATATGACGCTCGCCTTCGGACCGTGGGTACCCAGGTTCAAATCCCGCCTCGGACAACAAAGTTAATTTTGTTTTCTTTATTTATTTCTATCGCTCTCTGTCTGTCTCTTTCTTTCTCTCTCTGCAGCTGCTCTCCTAATTTCACACTCCCTCCACTTCGCTCGAAACTTTGAACACCATCGCTCCGTAGGGATCAATCTCGACCTTATACAGCACCAGCTGTTAAACGTGTAAGGTGGTGGTAGTGGTGATGTAACAGCAGTTGGGCTTCGGCTGGCATGCTTGACTAGCAATTGTTCAATGGGCCTAAGCACCTGAGACGTCGTTAGCAAGGCTTTTTCGTGAGACATTCATACATTGAGTTCCTCGAATGAAGGCAAGCAACAGTCGCAGAGTGCAGGCCATGCAGGGAACACTATGTAAGGTTTGTATCTAAGAGCATGAGGAATGTAATATATTAAATTTCTTGGGGTTTTTTCGTTTACTTGTGAGTGAATGGCCCACGTTTAGGAACAAACTACTACGTAGTCAAAATATTACAATTCACCTCTCGTAATATTTTATTCATGCAATTTATTCAGTTATCTATTTACCCACAAGATGTATACACACTCGTCATTAAAAATCCACCCAAATGACAAATAATACTTATAGTGACAGACGGTTAGCATAACCACGACATAGTAACAACATTTTGAGAAACCAACGACATAGTGTAGTCACTGCCAGAATTCAAAATACTTAATAAATAAATGAATCAATGATTTATGTCTCAGCGATTTGCGATAGATTTGGGGTTGATGTAGATTATTATGTGGTAATAGCTTCTTGGGTGTTTCTGCGTGTGTTAATGCTTGCGTGTGTATGACCATGTTTTCGTGCTCTCTTAGCTGTTACTAAGACAGATTGCAAACCTACCCTGCTAAAGGTTCTTCTACTTTATTTCTACTCTCGTTGTACGTTTTTGCACGCAAGTCGCGAGCTCATGAATACGAAACGAACATACATCTGTGTGGTTAGGTTTTGATTGATTTTCATGCCTAACTTCGCGGACACTGTAGGCCACAGCTGGAAACAAGCAGCGACGCGTCAACGCTCAGACGAGTCAAGACCAGATATCAATATAAGCTATCGCAAAATTGTGAACTGTCACATGTTCTTTTCATCTTATTCTGAACCTGAAATGAGACATTTACTTTTGTGTTATTGCAGAGTATCTTGTGACAAAAGATTGGCCAATAAATGAATGGTAGAAGTAACCCGATAAAATAATAGAAATATAAAAAGGTCAGAAAAAGAATACTGCAAATGAAAGGAGAATCGCGATTACAGTATTGAGGTTGTCTAAAAAAGAGAAAGAAATTAATATGCGTTATGTAAATCACTAAAGGCTCATTTAAATGTGTCGATCTATTGTCCTACATTCCCTGCCTTCGCTTATTGTATGAAAGTTCGATATCTGGTATAAAACCCGCACTAAGCAATAAAAACAACGAGGAAGTAACCAAGGGGCTCTAGCATGCATCTTTTTGTTTTGCTCGGTGCATCCTTTGCTTACAAGTCTACACTGGGGAATATCAGAATCTTGTAATACCAATTACATTCTAGAAGCACATAAATATAATGCACGCACACAAACAAAACAATATATACTCGCGCTTGCTGTGTTAATTCAGTTATCTAGGCCAGCCTCTGTTTTCATTATGCTACACAAGCATGTCCATCCCAGTCGTTCGTTGTAGAACACAATATGGGCTATAATATCTCATTACGATTGCCATATTTAAAATGACAAAACTTCCTCTTGACTCCATTTAGCTTGAACGACTCTACAGAGTCTATATGAACTCGTGTTTGTTTGCCAGGCTAACGCGTACAGGCCAAGCGATACGTTTGTTCACTGCGGTAGCCTTTTTTCTTCAACTTATCATTACGGACGCGCCTGATTTAGAACTTCTTGCGATGGCATCATTGAAGTTTTGACGTTTTAGGCATTCTTCTTGCGTAAGTGAGTTGATTGACGATGCGCTCCTAATTTTACTGTCTCTCAACGCTGCTATTATCAGGGCGTTATCATCATGCGACTTTGTTTCTTCGATTTCATAGCCACATGAACCTGCATGAACCTACGAAATGTCCGTTAAACCATTTGTGTGTTTGGATCATCTTACACTGAAAGTGTTTGCGTCTCCGGCGACCATTGCGAGGGCCTACTAACCCTCTGATATACGTCAAAGGGCGTTCTACTTGGATATTACGGAATAGTAAAATATATACCGCATCTTTAGGTATTTTGACTTCAAGCTCGAAATTAATTCATACTATTGTGACTTGTTAGTGACAAGCGCTGGCTGACAGGCAGACAAACTGTCTACTTGGTGACTTGATGATTGCGTGCTGGTCGAACTTGTCCCCGCATTGATGATACCAAATTACCCTGCGCTACACGCTCTTCTAATAATTCTGAAATTTGATTGCCTACCCTCACGAACTCTCTCTCTCTCTCTCTCTCTCTATATATATATATATATATATATATATATATATATGCGCGCAGAAACGTCGCAGCCAGGTCACTAATTAATACATCTTTATAAGTACTTTAGAGTAGCGTACGGGTAACTGGGGTTCAAATGCAGAGTTCGCAAGCAGGATGATTTTGGCTACTCCCTTTCACTATGGGAAAAAAGGAATGTGTGTTAAAACTACAGCCTTATTTTTTTAACTAGCAGGTGCTCAAAGTATATGACACCCATTTCACTTCTGTAGGAACGGTAGTCGTCCGGTGATATTTACACCCTGAATTCGTAAATAAACGAAGAACAGTGTCGACTCTTGCGCAAGCATCTTGGAGTGAGGACAGATGTCGGAAAGACCACTGGGCAAAGACGTGGCGACAAACTCACGAGCGGAATTCTTTTGTGCGCCTATTCGCACTATCTCCATTCAAACCGCGGCGATCGATGAAATTGGTATCAAATGGGTGCTGCCAGGCTACCGCATCATTAACGCTCTCTCTCAAGGGACTGAAGTAGATGGCATAGGCATTGCGTTCCTGCCTCTACTGTGCAACACTTTTCACGTGCTCGATAAAGCAGGTTGCTGGGCAAGTTGGTGTGTGTTTCTTGTTCTATTGCGGCGCCACAGTACGTTTAAAAAAATAAAAAAATCCTTTCACGCAACACGTAACTGCAGCCAATCCCTTCCAGGAGCTCACTGCTTTACTTCAGCGAGTAATGAACGCAAAAAATTAAAAAAAAGGAAATGTACCCCGAAAAGTGAACGGGGCGCACCTTTATGGATCGTAAATATGTCGAGGCACGTGCTCACGATGAGAATGCGTTGAAACGGGCCACAAGACAGTGGCGACGCCTTAAGACAGAAAACAAAGCGAAACGTTATGGAAGAGGCGTCATGAGCTGACAGTTTTTCAACGTTGAAGGAGAGATACGAGATTGCGCGCTTCTAAGAGGTGCGCTCGCCGCAGCGCATTATGCCAGCGTTCTACGTGCATAAGAAAGCAAGGAGAGTATACTACGCTCAAGAGTTATCTTGCGGCATCGCGATGTTCGCGCACCACCGAAGACGACACGTCCACGCGAATGATATCCTGTCTGAGCGCGAACTGTTGCAACTAGGCTGTCCTAACGGAGACCGAATAGCGCCATGAGAGATGAGTGCTCACTGTGCCCTTTTGCACGGATTCTAGTTTCGCTCATTTATGGGCCGAATCCGCAAGGGAAAACTTCCTTTGGGAGGGTTACCGCTATTATTTATAGTACGGAACATTTCTATTTTACTCAATATTATCCTTGCGATGAAAACTAGAAGGCTGAAAAAAAAAAAACTGCGATATTTTACTCGCATAAATGTACACATAACCTTCGGGTCGGAAAGAAAACGGAGTCCGAAATAAGGAATATGCGTTATGCGTAATAATAACGTTAACATGTTGCGCAATGCCACTCTTTTGGGTAAGAAAATTCTTCACGCTCTTCGGCATCACGGATGCCATCCATGAAGGCTGAAGAAAAGCAGCGCAGTGTGGTAAGAGAGCTGAAAACTAGAGAAAACTCCGAATTTTTAAAGTGCCTTGAAAGGCACCAGTCTTCACTGGAGCAGCTGCAGAGCTTAACAATGTATTTTGTAGAAAAAAAAGCAGTTAAATGTTTCCACGAAATATGTTGCAATGTGTCCATATTTGCATGACGCTTACCCAACCGACTTCGAAAACCACTTGCGAAACAGAGGACGGTGATCCCTGCAGGAACAATGAAACCATTCGCCAGCGTTAGTGGTGCAACACTGCTCACCTTACCAACATTTGCCTATTTTGACACATTAGATGGAAGAAGGCCTTGAGCTGTTGGGAGGAATAATGCGGTACCTGGAATCTCTATCACCTGGAATATAATTTTGTGTGGTTTCAGTATCATACCTGCGTGCGCAGGAAGATGAGTATAGAGCTTATCTCAATTTGTCAGGGAAATTAAGTTAAATCAATTATCTCAAACTTTGTATGTTTATGGTTTCTGTTTCCCCAGCGGCTGCGGAGCACCTGACCACGGCGGCGGTCAGACGTGCGAAGCGGCCGAGGGTACTAAGAATCTCTGTCTCCGGACAGGCCGCCATTGGAAAGTGAATCTGGCAACATTCAAGACGCGCACCCTCTCGAGTGAGGCTAGCTTAGCAGGGCTATTTGAAGAATTATCAGGCATTGCCTGGTATATTATTGGCCTTGGTGAGGTTAGAAGAACTGATGAGGCTTATACAGTGCTGACTAACGTCCATGTCCTCTGCTACAGAGGTCGTCTAGATAAGAGAGAAATGGGGGTAGGATTTCTAGTCCATAAATACATAGCGGGAAACATTTATGAATTACACAGCATTGATGAGAGGGTAGCAGTCGTCATACTATAGCTGAATAGGACGTATAGAATGAAGGTAGTACAAGCCTACGCCGCAACAACCAGTCACGATGATGAAGCAATAGAACAGTTTTATGAAGATATTGAATTAGTACAGAGCCCAAGCGGTCACATTACGTTTGCTACAGACAAGGACATACCCAAGTCCATATTTTATTAACAGGATCTATCAACAGAGGGAAATTCAAACCAATTGTAATAAGTGCAATGGCATCATTACTCTTGACCATATGCTTTGGCAGTGCCCTGCGGTCTTCGCAGACTGTCACAAGGAAGAAGAATGGTGGCGGCAAATGCTACGAAGTGAATCACTCTCTGACCAATTACGGGCAGTCCAGAAGGCCCGCGATGTGGCTGAAGGGCTCGGCCTGACAGTCCCAACGTGGGAGCGGCCCGCGTCAACCCAGGGTTGACCTTCAGGACTCAATAAAGTTCTCCATACCATACCATACCATGAGAAAGGTGCTAACTCAGTATACTGTAGTGATGGGGGACTTCAATACATAAATGGGGAAAAAACAGGCTGGTGAGCAAGCAATTGGCAACTGCGGCATCGATTCTAGGAACACTAGAGGAGAGATGTTGGTAGAATTCGCGGAAAGGAATAGGCTCCGAATAATGAATACCTTCTTCAGGAATCGCCGCACCAGGAAGTGCGCCTTCAAAAGATCTAATGGAAGAACAAGGAATGAAATAGATTTCATGCTCTCTGCCGATCCCAGCATAGTGCAGGATGTAGAAGTGTTAGGTAGGGTAAAGTGCAGTGACCATAGGTTAGTGAGGTCTAGAATTTCTCTCAATTTGAAGACAGAAATAGTAAATTTAGTGAAGGAGAAACAGGCCAACCTAGACGCAGTAAGGGCAACAGCAGACCAATTTAGGCTGGTGCTCGCAAACAAATACGCTGCTTTAGAACAGAAAGATGAAGATAACATAGATGTAATGAATGAAACCATAACTAGGCTGATCTCAGAAGCAGCAATTGAAGTGCGTGGTAAGCCACCAAGGAAACCTGTAGGTAAGCTCTCACAAGTAACAAATGACCTAATAAAGAAACGACAAAGCATGAAAGTGTCAAACGCAAGAGATCTTTTAGAATATGCTGAACTGTCAAAGCTGATCAACAAGAAGAAATTAAGGGATATACGAAATTATAACGTAGAAAAAATTGAGGAAGACGTGAAATATGGGCGCGGCATCATATCAATGAAAAGAAAACTTGGCATAGGACAAGGCAATATGTATGCAGTAAAAGATAAGCTGGGTAATATCATCAGCAATTTCAATGGCATAGTAAAAGCAACGGAAAAATTGTATGCTGACCTGGACAGTCTCCGGAGCAGCCAAGTTACTTTCATTCAAAGTATTGATAAACAGGATACAGAGGCTCCTTCTATAACTAGCGATGAAGTTAGAAGGGCCTTGCAAGACATGACGAGGGGAAAACCTGCTGGAAAAGATGGAATAACAGTCGATTTAATCGAAGATGAGGAGATATCATGCTTGAAAACCTTGCGGCCCTTTACACGCAATGCCTCATGTCTTGAAGTGTACCTGAGAGCTGGAAGAACGCCAACATTACGCTAATACCTAAGAAGGGAGACGTTAAAGAATTAAAGAATTACAGACCCATTAGCTTGCTTTCAGTGTTGTATAAAATATTATCTAAGATAATTTTCAATAGAATCAGGCCAACAGTTGACTTCTGTCAGCCAAGGGAACAGGTTGGTTTCAGGAAGAGATATTCTACGACGGATCATATCCATGTCAATTATCAGGTAATCGAGAAATCTGCGGAATACAATGAACCTCTCTATATGGCTTTCATAGATAATGAAAATCCATTTGATTCAGTTCAGATACCACCCGTCATAGAGGCATTGCGTAATAAAGGAGTACACGAGGCATATGTGAATATCTTGGCAAATATCTACAATGATTCTACAGCTACCTTGGTTCTCCAAGGTAGATTAGAATGTTGCATATCAAGAAAGAGGTCAGGTAAGGAGACAGAATGGCTCCAAAGCTATTCAGTGCATGTATGCTTATAATATACCTGAAATGTGAGGTGGTTTTCTCGCCCTCTAAAGGGACGGACTGGATGTACGGCAGCCATAACCACTGAGCATCCAGAAATCAGTTGTCAGCGAACTTCCAAAGTTCTCATGCCGCAACTGTGATTGCGTACATGGATCCAAACACTCACGAGCACTATTGCGCTCTACAAATATTAACGGACGAAAGAAAAAAAAGTAGCGAAGGATTTTTCGAATGTTGTCTTCGTGAATGTGTTTTGGCTTGTTCATGAAAGCACATGTTCGTGTTTTTCTGGCAGGAAAGAAGTCCCCGTGTATTCATTAGGACTGCATACAGCAAACTTCAAATACAATTTAGGTGGCGCTGATGGTGTCCAGTGATTTGCGATTATAATTAACAGGTGACATCACCATCAGACAATTTTATGCCCACTGCAGGTCCTCACCCTGCGATCTCTCATTACCATGCATGGTGGTGCGCCAGCTGACTCCAACATTCGCCTGCAAATTCACTAATTGTATCCCACCACCTACTTGACTGACCTCTTCGGCTGTGCTTCCCTTCCCTTGGCAACCATTCTTCAACATTGATAGGCTACATGTTATCTGACTTACGCATTAAATGGCCTGTCCAACTCAATTTACTCTTCTTAAGAGGAAGATATAGTGCGGCGGTTATTATCAAATTACATCTAAACAGAACTGGATGAAGTTGGTGACATCTCAAAAAAAAAGAACAGGTGTATCTAGTTACTGTAGGAAGCGTATATTTAATTTAAGCCATGGATTTTTTAATAAAATGGTTGAAAATTTATAAATTTCGGACCCCTAAACTATCAAATTTACAACTTTAACTCGGTATTAAAAAACTACATCACAAGTTTATAGGCTGCATCTAGTAGTAAATCTAAAGTGACCAAACGTTGTGTTATACACTGCGTCACAGTACACAACTAATTTGTGACTAGGACTTTTGCAATACCCTTGTAAACATTGTAAGAAATTCAAGCAAGCTGTAAACTCATATATCTTATTTGCACGCTTTAGATGCTTTAATTTTTTACAGAACTGCGAAATCTATTTTTGTTGCGGCTACAAACTTGTAAACCTAGTGCTTCTACTTTTTCGAATCTTACCGATTTTCGGCAATTTAAGAATTTTTTCAAACCCTGAATAAAAATTCTACTTGCAGTAGTCACTAGAATTTACCTTTCTCTTACAAATGCAACAAATATTATTCAAACTAGTCCAGCCGTTGTGTCATTAAATGATTTCTCTATTTTGCTTGTATTTGAACAGGTAGCGTGGGAGATGTTCCAGAGCTAAGGTTTCCTCTAATATCAACTAAATTATCGGCTGCTCGCAGTTGCTGCCAGAAGCACAGAGCTGTCTTCCTGCCTCTTAACGTTACGCCTATCATTTTTCAATCTGTGGCTCGATGTGCAGTCGTTTGACTCTTCTAAACCCTCTTACATTCAAGATTCTGTTAAGATTCAAGATTCAAGCACCGGTCGAACGCAATCATAACTCACTTTTCTTTTCAAAGATAGAGGTAAGCTGCCGGTCATGACTTGGTAATGCCTCCGATAAGCACTCCAAACCATTTTTTTGTGTAGTAAAGTTCCGTCTCATGATCGGGATCCTAAATAATGAACTTCTCGACTTTTATGCACCAGAGCCACGATCTGATTATGAGGCCCGCCATAGTGGAGGACTCCGCAATATTTTTGGCCCCCGGGGGTTTGTTAACGCGTACACGAATCTAAGCACACGATCGGCTTTGCGTTTCACCACCATTGAAATATCAAAATGCGTCCGCCGCCGCCGGGAGTTGAACCCGCGACCTCTTGCTTAGCAGAACAATGCCATAGCCGCTGAGACATACACAGCACTGGTAAATCCGGATTTACTGTTACTAAATGGGCCTAGATAAATGCATTTTTTGCATAGTTTCCAAAGGCTGACTGCCAGGTATGAATTTTTCCTATTTTGCTATGCAGTTACTAGTGCGGAACATCTGCTGGATTTTAGCAGCACTGGACTGCCGTTGCCAAAAGCTGGACGAGCCGGGAAACTGAGGCACTTGCGTTTGCCTGCGCCGGCTAGAGTTCGGCCGATATATTGATTGCTCAGTGGGGTTGATATTCGCGATGACTCTATGTTCGGTCCAGAATACTATCAGCATTCATATTTCTTGATGAACGTGGAGCATTGTGCGCAAAAAACACAAACAAAAGAAGGAACACGGTTACGCACACGTTCATAATGACAAACCAACAAATTCAAGCGGTAACTTAAGTCAACGTTGTATTTCTTCTTCGCGGATAGCTGATACCACATATTCTAAGCAAAGCTCCTTACTTCTCAGTAATGCGGTATTTTAACACTGCGGGGAAAAAAACTAAGACGAAAACAAATAAACATTGTCGCTGACGTCAGGGACGAATATCTAAGAAATAACCTTGTAATAAACTTTTGCTGAAGTGGGCACCCACTAGAGATTACCGCTCTCACTCCGAAAGCTGCAACATAAAAATGGTAAAATTGGTTTAATAATATAGCTCCTTTGTGACTACCGTGCAGTTTATACCGCACCATCATTGCTATCTATCTAGGGCTCTTCGCTTTGGGTTTTATATTTTAGGAAATTTGGGGAATAAATATCGGGTGGTATTTCGAAAGAGTAAAACAGGAGAGATATGAGGTCTTTTTCTTGTCTGGCTAGTAAACTGGGCATGAAATCAAGGGCTTTGTTGTTTGGCAGTCCAAAGCTCAGGTTTTTGCTCGTAACCTTTACAAACAATCAACACAAGCAATAGTCTCCATATCGACCCAAGCGATCTGTTTAATCAAGCGAAATCACTCACAGGAACATGAAATGGCAAATAGAGCTGCTCGCTAATCACGTGACAGTGCCACGTGATTACAAATATTCCACAGATCTTCAATGTCGCACATTATTAGTACGTTGAAAACAATCACATTAACAAAACCAATAGAGACGAGTCTGACGATCCCTTTTTCCATTTATTCTCACATTTTTTTAAAGAAAGGAACAAAAGTGCAAACAATAGTGCAAGTGGATATGCTTCGCAGGAGGTGTGGTGCTTTTCATTATACTACGAGGCCTCATTATTGTTGACGTTCATTATCATGTGTCTTGGAAGCATTTATGTGCCCATCCTAGACTTGTCGGGCCTTGAGTCCTTGCTTGTGGTCGTTCTGTTTTGCTGGTTCCCAGTATACGTTCTTGCAATAAAAGTACTGCTTTGTGAGCTAGATGAACCAGCAACCTTTCTTTGAACGTAACGTATTGGTGTAAACACTCTCTCAGTGTCACAGTTACCGTTCGCAATGTAGAGCAACGTCTGAGCGGTGTTTATTCAGTTATCAGTTTATTATTTGCCGCCGTTTACATGCATGGGACGTGCCGGAAAAGCGATGTGATGGGCTGTGTTGTTCTCAATGAGGCTACTAAAAAGCAACAAGCTTTCGTTCACTTAAGGTCAACAGGCACTTAGCATAATATAATCTTATATATGCCTGTTTTCGCTTAAGTGTTAGCCCAGAGCAATACATTTACCATGTTCATATATTGGTGATATTAGTAATAGGATATATCCACGAACACTTGCTCGCAACAGGAGAGGAGCGTTCAGTAGTTTAGCAACAACTGCACTTATTATCCTTTAACGAAGGGGCTAACGTTCGGTAAAAATTGTGTTTCAAACCGATTTTGGTAAATCTTGCCCGGGGTGCCAAATATGGTAAATATTGGGTATTGCCTGCCAACGAAGGACCCTATCAAAATATTGGTTAACAAACTTAATTTGTCTTCGAATTCCTTCATTTAACAAATGGTATAGTCACTGCTAAATACACCGAACTGCCATTTTCCACTGTAACTTCATTTCGCTGTTCCTGTACATTGCTATCTTTTTCTAAACATAAAAACAACAGTTGTTTTTGTTCAGTTTTTTGCATAAAGCTTAAGAGTACTTATTGTGAAAAGTGGTGTTAGCATAACGCTTGTGTACGAAATTAGCTTAGACTGGTATTTTTTGTTCTTCATTACCCAATTAAATTAGAGATCTATTAGTCCTTACACAGCATTGTTATGAGCATATCCATTTAACAAATACGTTAGCGTTCATGTTGGTCATTCCTGAACATGGACATTGCGAATCGCCTCAATAAATTCTGGCCTCTAGCACGCCAGCTGAAGCAATTTGTTTCGATCACGTTGTGTGGTTGTGTAATATTTTTAAATTTTTGTTGTTTTTCTTCTCTCTCGTAGAATTTCTGACTTTGAAACGCCTATATATCTTTACACGTGAAAGATGTAGCCGCGAACCAGGGTGTCGGGAACGAAATGATTTTCGTTTGGTTTTTGGTTTCGTTCGAATCAAAAAATTCCGTTCCGGTTCTCCTCAACAAAAGAAAAAAAGTACGTAACGGTTCATAACGGTTTTGGTTCGCATGCAAAAATTTTGGAAGCAAGGTAACGACAAGAACGTAGTATTTATTTTTCTCAATAAGTGAATTGTTAATTCAAAGATCATGCTCAGTGCCTTGAGTCAACGCAATGAGCATGATCTCTGAAGCAGCACGTCATCTAATGCACACCCTGAAATGCGAGACCACTGGTTCGACAACACTAATCTAAACGAACATAGGCGAATGATAAAACTTCAGTAACAAAGCGCTATGTCCGTAGCAAACGAAACGATAAGCTCTTCAGCGCGCAAGCCCAAGGTTTTGCTACGATGCCAGTCTGCTTGTGCACCGAGTGGCAGGCTTAGATTAGTGAAGCGCTGGACCGGCGATCACTCGCAATATCCCTACCTGAGATACGCGTTTATGCGGACCATTGAGATACGCGCTAATGATGACATTGCCAGAAATCGGTTGTTTTGGATTCCCGACTTTATCCTTGAACAGACAGCCAATAACAAATATATTGGTTTCACTCCGAAACAATATACTAAATAACGTTTCAAATCAAGTCAAATCAGTTTATTATTTTTATTGCAATCCCCTCAACTGACTTATAAGTACTGGCAAGTAGGAGAACCGTCGCCGGTATGACCAGACCACTTTCTGGTTGGTAATACAGTCCTCGCTAATGCGGACCCCAGCATCTGCGACACCTTCTGGCCACAGGCTACTCGACAAGATGTTATCCCGAAGCTCGAGTACCGTCAGAAACGCCCCAACATTTCGGTTACGTTTTCGTTCGGGTCAAAAATATCGTTTTTTTTTCTTTTTTCCTTTTTTGTTTTTGTTCCGTTACGACACACTGTCGGGAACAGTACTCAAACAGTAGGTTTCGTTTCATGTTTTCAACAGAAACGGTTCTAAATTTGAACGCTGTTCAAGGACCTCACATATTTCTGTTGTGACGGCGTAGTTTTTTTTCTCTCTCTTCATTTTTTGTTTTGTTATTTTGCGTTGGCCGTGGGTCTGGCGGAAAAAATGGCAGACATTTTCTTTCAACAAGTAAAGCACGAGCACTGAAATCCACTGCACGCAATCAGCATCTGGGCCTCAACAATAGTTTCCTCGAGCGAAGCCTGATTACAATATTGCGAACACGAATGATGCCTTCTGATGGTACAATGTTGCGCAACTACCGAGTTTGGACAGCACGAAAAAATACGTAGAATGAGAGCATAATCATGTACTGCCACCAGGGACGCAATCGTGAGATAGGAAAATGGGCTTGCGTGTGTGCGTGTATGTGCCACTGCGTGTATACGTGCGTGCATGCCTATGTGTGTGCGTGTGCATGTGCGTAAGTATGCTTGTATGCTTGTATGCTTGTATGTACGTATGTGTATGTATGTGTATGTGTTGCGTACGGGTGCACTTCACTATGGAGAGCTGCATGGAAAGAACTGCGTGCAGCTGCCTGTCGTCACTGCGGTGGCCAGAAGTACGTATTCAGGCGTGTTAAAGAAGCTGCTCTTTCCGGGTGGCATTGGTTGAGTTAGCAGCGCATTCATTTCGAGAAAAACCGCTACGCTGCAATTCAACCAACAGGGAGCTGTTAACACTGCGCTACACGAACACGACTCATCATGGTGGTCACGAGCGAATACCTCATGCTCCAATGATTTTCTTATTCTGCTCTTTGCCGATTATAATTATTTATTGAAACTGTATCCCAAACATTCGCAAGCCATTCCATACTGTACTCTCATTTTTTTTAGAGTAGCACGTTACTTTCATCGTTTTCTCAGCTTCACTGTAAATACAGCAGGAATTGTTTTTAGAAATGACGATTTGCGGCACTGCCGCATTTTTAGAAGTAAAATCCGCGAGGCAACATTTCATTACGGTGCCACAGCCTTTCAAGAATTTTAAGGTTATTTTACTCATGCCTCTGCATGAGCTGATCATCCCAAGAGCGGTTCTCTCTTCATTGAGGGCATTTTAATAAACGCTGGTTATTGAGTTGGCATTTGGCATTAACAAATACATGTATGTCATAGCTATAGTGCAGTCTCACACGACTGTAGTATAATGTATATTTGACTGAATGTTGAGAATTGTCTCCTGACATGACGTTTTTTCGTACGAATCGGTATGCCTTCCAATATCAAACAAACGAACAACCCTTTAATTACGGCGCATGCATTAACTTTCTTGATTGTGACCAGCACGCTTTTTCTTATATTGGCCGACAAGCTATCGCAAGCTACAGATTTACAAGCTACAGATGCTTATACGGCAACGGGTTAGAAAAACTCAGACGGGAACCATGCCTTAGTACCTACGGATTCGAACGTCTTCTTTCTTTTCTTTGTGCCATCGCTGGCTAACCGCGTTTATTTCCCCTTTTCTTTTACATGCTGCCCTCCCCAAGACGCAGTGGCATCTCCATGTGAAGCAGGACTTGAATGGGCCTTTTAGTTATTTTGCCGTCTTGCGTTTTGATGAAACAAGCCTGCACCACTTCCTCGCGGCCGAGATATACTTGGAGTACTCGAGCCAGTGGCCAAAATGTCGCTTCATTCTGTCGTCTTCCTTTAAAACGACGTCGTGCACTTTCACATTTTGTTTACAGCTTTGCGGGTAGTGATGTAGAGATCGTAATTCCAGGTGATACTCTTTTTATTTTTTACCAGGGATAATTAGGGATTTCAGACGGAACCCGAGCTTCGGGATAACATCTTTTCGAGTAGCCTGTGGTCAGGATGAGGTGTCGCAGAAGCGAGGACTGAATTAAATTGCCAACCAGAAACTGGTCTGGGCATACCGGTGACGGTTCTCCAGCTTACGAGTACTTATAAGTCAGAGGACGTGACTTGATCTCGGCTTGCACTTCCACGAGTAGAGTCCTCAACTCCTCGCTTTCCAGACTCCTCTTTTCGAGAACTTTGCGCAGGGCGGACTTGATCGACCAAATTACTTTTTCCCACGAGCCACGCCACCATGGCGCATTGGGCACCAGGAACTTCCACGATATTCAATGGCTAGCGAGAAATGATGTGAACGGAGAACCATTCATAATGCGCCCACGTCATGCAAGCCTCTGCTTGCCCTCTTGAAGCTCAGCACATTGTCAGAACACACCGTGAAACGCACTCCCTTACAAGGAAGGAATCCTCTGAAGGCAAGAAATAAAGTGTCAGGGGAGAGGCCTACGGTCATTTATAGATCCACCACTCGCGTTGTTGCAAAGGTAAGAAGCACAGTGTGAACATTGGTGCACTGAGCTTCTGCTTTGCTGCACTTTGCATACAATGGGCCTGCAAAGTCGATTATCACCACTTCAAATGGACGCGACATAGGGGCTCGGTCTGTTGGCGGTGGGGCATAAACTACGCTCACGGGCTTGGTGCGGAATCGTTCGCAGAGAAAGCAGTTATTTATATTTTTTTTCTTCTCCTAGCGGGCATGGATAATCCAGAAGCATTCAGGAATTTCTGTCAGCGTGGTCGATACTCCCCGAAGTAGAGCACGACAGTGTGCCTCCATAATTACTAGCATCGTGAATTCATTATTCTGATGCAAAATACCTGGATATATTTCTTGAACTGAAAGTCGACCTTTCTCTACACGTCCACGCATATCAAGTGGGCCTTTGTTATCTAAGAACGAATGTAGGTCACGCAGAATAAATGTGTCTCGAGAGAGCGCGTCCGCCAGACAGCTGCTCGACTTCCTGGGAGAAAGCGTCATGCTGAACTCGCGTTATTCAAAATTCATCGGCAATATTCACCCATTCCTTTGTATTAGGCCCCGGTATGCACGGTCCGTGCGCGCCGAGTTCTTTCTACAAATCAGGACACTAATGCCGTGCCCTGTATAGAAGCGTGGATAAGCTGCTGTACTTTTTCCCGTTTATGACGTCTTCACGTTGTTCACGTTCATACATATTGCACTAAACATTCTCTTACTTGCTAAACAAGTATGATGAATCGCGCGCATGAAGGGATATCACTCGATGGCCGCAAGCTCCATAAAGGGTTGCGGGAGATAGCGCCATTTCCTCTCTACAATCACTGTCTCTGCATTCACTGTCGTCGCACTTGGACTGTATACGGGACACCACGGTGACAGTGGCGGAAAAATGCGCCTCGTGTGTCCGTATAAGTGCTATGGCAATACTTTGAAGAAAAATTGTGGCACATACCATCGAAGATAATTGTTAATGAGGCATTGAGGATACAAGTTATTTGACCTTGCCTCGTAAATTACCCATCCGCAACTCCATAAAAGCCACTCTTACCGTGAGAGGAGGCTTGGAAAGTCAGAGAATGCGCAAGAACGAAAGACAGGGACAGGGGGCGGCGCTGCCTCGATCTTCCCTCACCAGCTCGCTGTGACGTCTCTTAGATTTTGATGGCGCCTGCTAGGGCTTAGGTAATTGTTTATCGGTAAACATAGACTACAATGTGTTTTAAAGAAGCCAAAGACTAAACATGGCAAGCGCGAAGAAGCCTACCAGCCCACAAATTGTCCGAATACGTAAAAATCCGGGACGTGAAAATGGCGTGCTGGTGTTGCGGTTCCGGCACGAAATAAATAAAAACTTACTTCCGCGTAATAAGCGAAAACAAATTGTTCAACGAAAGTTTCGCAGTGTAAACTGATTTAGTGCAAGCCTTTAGTGTCCCTGGGTTGGGAACCGGCTGTGCAGGTCTCCATGACAGCCACGAATTACAAAACCTTACCGGCAAATCAGCAGACACACGAAGCGGCAATCTCGCTGCCAACCTCAACGATAAATGAGGCCACGACCGAGCACATGTTTGCGTAATCACAGCACCCCAGTTGATACTTTGTACCAACCTTCAGTATCTAACGTCCTGGCTGTGGCATCGTTGCAATGGCTATCTAGCAAGTCGCAGCGCTCGTCAGTTACGGTCTTTGTTGCGGATGCGGGTGTGCGATACTTCGAAGTAAAGCTCCACAACACTCTCCCGAGTTAAATATTCAAAGTCTCGCCAACGTTTTAGGGTAGGCAGAACATTAAGGTGGGCCTTAATGAATTGCTTGAGTCTAACTGAAGTGACTGATGCCGGTTTTCGCAAAGTCTGAGGAAGGAATGTATGTTTTACCAATCTTTGCAGAAAATGTTTAAACGAAGCTTGTATCAAATTACGATCAAACAGCGTTAAGAAATCAACATATTACAGGAAATAGGCATATAACCTACATATATGTACACATTTTAAGCACCATACCTTCAAGAATAAATGTATTCTGTGCTCGTTCGCTCGGTTACCTCGCCGACGCCAATGCTCGCCTCAGGAACGAGCGCCTAAGAGCTGCGCTGTAAAACAACAAAGCCAAAGCGATACGCGTAGCCCTTCCTCGATAGTGGTGGATGTTTTCGTACGAATCAGAGAAAAGCTAGCGCTCCAAACAAACGTGGTTGAGTCAGTTCACAGGAAAAATGTATCAGTGGTTCCTTACCTGCACGCTCTCACAACCTCAGAAAAATATGAAAACCGGCAGCAGTGGAATTTGTCTTGTCAGCACCGGAAATGCTATTCAAACCCTGCAAGAAGGTCAATTCTTCCTACAGTCAGAATAGAAGCTGCACAGAAAGCCTGTTCTACTCAATTCATTTGCCCTGTGGCCGAGCCTACACCGGGAAGTCTGACAGATGTTTACATTGATGGCAGATGTTTAATTCGCGCCGTTACGAACTTTCCTGTTCCGAAATCTATAAAGGACGTTCGCAGTTTCGTAGGGTTATGCTCCCATTTGCGGCGCTTTTGTCAAGAATTTTGCGTCCATTGCACGTTCCCTTACCGACCTCTTGAAGAAATACGTCCCGTTTTATTGGGGTCCTGATCATGCCGCATCTTGTTCTCATGTCACTACTCTCCTTACCACGCCTTCAATTCTAGCCCTCTTTGACCCGTCTGCCTTAACGGAAGTCGGAACTGATGCCAGTGGTCACGGCATTGGAGCACTGTTAGGACAACGTCAGCGTGGACATGATCGCGTTATAGCCTAGGCCAGCCGACTTTTATCAGCCGCCGAGCGCAATTATTAAATCAACGAGCGCGAGTGCCTCGCTCTTGTGTGGGAAGTCCCGAATTGTCGCCCGTACTTGTACGGACGCCACTTCCGTGTCACCACTGATCACCGCGCTCTCTGCTGGCTATCGTCGTTCAAGGAACCCGCGGGACGACTGGCTCACTGCGCTTTACGCCTGCAAGAATAAAACTTCTCCGTGGTATATAAGACGGTACGATTGCACCAGGATGCAGATTGTTTGTCCCAATCTCCCGTGGAAGATCCGACAGACGTGGACGCCATCGCTTCCGTTGTCTCTGTGTCACAGTTGCTTCAAATTGGCAACGAGCAATGCCGCGATATCTGCATATTCAGTTGAATTGTATCCCATTATTTTTGCATTAATAAAGATTGATTGATTGATTGATTGATTGATTGATAAATTGATCTTGTTCCGAGCCCTCATCGGCCGCCAGAAGTCAACGCTTGGTGACGCCTCTCTCCGGATGTTTCTCCTCAAGGAGGGGACATTACACCGTCGTAAATTTGATCCCCATGGCCCTGACCTTCTGCTCTTCATCCCATCACACTTGCGTTCGACTGTCCTCGACCAACTTCACGACGCCCCCTTGACTGGGCACTGGGGTGTCTCGCGCACATACGACCGTGTACGCCGTCGCTTCTTTTGGCCAGGTCTCTCCCGCTCCGTGCGGCGTTACGTTGCCGCTTCTGAGCCCTGTCAGTGCCGGAAGAAGCCCACTGCGCTTACAGATGGATGTGTCCGGCCATTCGACATCCCGCCTGAACCCTTTTTCCGTGTTGGTCTAGACCTTCTTGAACCATTTTGTCTCTCCGGCTCTGGAAATAAATGGGTCGTCGGCGCTACCGATTACGCTACGCGGTACGCAAGCACAAGAGCCCTGCCGACAAGTTGCGCTACTAGGGTCGCTGACTTTCTAGCTTACGGCATCATTTTAGTGCACGGTGCTCCGCGCCAATTACTCACTCACCGTGGCCGTAGCTTTCTCTCGGCAGTCGTTAAGGACCTCCTCTGCTCCTGCTCGACAAAGCACAAATTCCGCACGTCATACCCCCCCCCCCCCCCTTCCCCAGAACAACGGCCTCAAGGAGCGCCTCAACCGGACCATCACCCACATACTTTCTAAGTACGTTGCGGTCGACCACCACGACTGAGCATTCATTTACCATATGCGACGTTCGCGTATAATTCATCACCTCACAACACCGGCGGCTATTCTCCCTCATATCTCCTATATGGCCGATAACCTGCATTGCCCTTGGACACCTTGCTGCCCTCGCCCGCACGTTCTGCTAATGAATACGCCCGCGACGCGATCGCACGCACCGACCACGCGCCGAAGCTCGCCCGCACCCGTCTAGAGGCCTCACAGGAGCATCTGAAACGCCTCTAAGATAGCCACCATCGCGACGTGCACTTTTCTCCGGGCTCTCTCGTGCTTCTCTGGTGACCCATCCGCCGATTGGGCCTTTCCAAAAAGATGCTGTTGCATTACACTGGTACATACCGTGGGGTGCGACATGTGACCGATGTCACATGAAATTATACCTGCCGACACGTCAGCGTCGTCGTCAGCTTCAAGTGACATCGTTCACGTAACGAGACTAACGTCATATCACACACCTTTTACCGCGGATGTGTAGCGTAAGCACCGGGACGGTGCTTATACTGTCGAGGGGGAGGGGGGGGGGTGGAGATACGGAACAGCTGCCACAATATGGCTGCACTGAAGTGTAGGAAGACGACGTGTTCCCGCTTGATATGGCGTCAGCATCTCGGCCTCCGTTGGCTACCGTGTATATAAATTGTAAATAGTCTTTCGTACCATCTACACGTACCAATATGAACGGCTCAGGGAGCACAACTGTAACGTCACTGCTGCCTCTAGACACCTAGCATTAGTATGCCGAGACTGCAGTGTACGGAAAAGGAGCCTTTCCTCGAGCAGACCACGATTCTGCGCAGGTGCACCAAGATGACCACCGGGGGAAATAGTTTAATCCGAAAAGATATCAAAGCTTAAAGAGAATTGCTTCAGCATGCCTTCAGTGTCGTTAAGTGATAATGAGCGATTTTCCTGCAGCTTATCATCCATTAATGGTTGTTTCAAGGCTGCCGGTTCACGTGGTGACGCGGTCTGCAGAGTACATTCGTAGTACACCTTTGCTTTTTGGTTTTGTTTTGTGTGTGACATGGCTTTGATTTGGACGAGATCTTTCACCACTATCGAGGAAGGGCTTCACGCATTACCTTGGCTCTGATGTTTTTTTTAAGTTTTTTTTTGTTTTTCTGCGCGCTTATGCGTCGAATTGTATACTTATAAACACTTTGCGTGGCAGTAAACCAGTTGCAATCATGGCTTTGTGGTGTCTACTCTGTCGGTCCCTGTCAATTTATTGTGCTCTTCCTTCCTTCATCGTCCCTACGTAACCGGCGGGTCGTCGGCAACTATAGTTGCCACCAAGACTTCACGCAGGCGCATATGTTTTTGCTGCTGATGTGCTCGTAGAATGAGATACGAAGTTCCTAATTAAAGAGAGACTGCGTGGGTGACAGGAAAGGGAGAGGAGGAGAGTAGAAGGAGCGACGAAGGAGGGGCGTCAGTAATGGAGACCTACGTCGTAATTTCGCAGGTGCGCAATTTTTTGTTTCGGCGTGGTCCGGATAATGATCCCTTTATTATAGAGAGACGGGGAAAAAATCTCCTTCACAGATTTCTTCCACTCCCCCGCTTTTTTTCTCGTCATTCGCAAAATCTACATGATAGCAACGAGCCTCATCGCAAAACTACAATTACCACGAAGGGCCCATTTCAAGATCACTCTGAAAGCGTAAAGAAAAGATGGCGAATGAAATTCCGCCCGGTGTAGCGAAGTTTCAAATAAAGAGGCCCTGTACGGGAAACATGAATAAAGAACAATACATACATGCAAAAAGCGTTTCTTAGGCCATTACCGATTCCATTAGGGCAGGACCTTAGGGTCGTTACATTTGGGGACGTTCCTCTCTTGAAATGAAGCGTTGTGATTCATTAAATTGGATTTCTACGGAACATTTATATTCGCGGCACGCGCTTGTTAGAAATGTTGTGTTTCTGTCTACTCATGCGAAAATATCGAGCACACTGCTTAGGTGATAAGGAGCCTCGCTAATGAAACGCCCACTTTTGATTTTTTTGCAAGTACGAAAGCGTATCGACGTCTCTCTATTCCTTATCTTCATCGTACGCGCAGACAAATATCGTATACTTTAACGTCACGAATTCTTTAATACCGCGTTCAAGTACTTTTTATATTCCATCTACAGAATCCTTACATTAAAACCGTTCACGTTGCATATCGAGTTATTTTTATTTCTGAATTTATGCTGCAGTTACAGCCTTGCAATATTGCGAAATGTTTACTTGAAGAAATATAGAAACTCATTACGATACAAAAGGGTTCGCTGATACATTCGTTTTACTTAAAATACGTATATATGCCCTCCTTCTGCCTTCAAGTGCAGGCTCATTCTGATCAGCCACCGTAAATACCTGCCACAAACATCGCACCAATAGTTGCGTTTTAAATGCGAAGCATTTCTTGGCGAACATTTGCTACTTTGACGTTATCTATCTAGCCGCCTACGTCTTTGTGCTCTCATGGTCGTTTCGTTAATTTGCATGTACCAAAATTGGCATACTATGACAAGAGTATATGACGAACATAAATGATATGTCATGACATGAACATGAATGTCATGACATGCGTGTCATGTAGATCATGACCATGACCCAGTGAAAAAGGTTAATTAACACTCCGAAACCACTGAAAACGGTTCGGACGTGGCTACTAAGTGAAGGAAACACTAAATGATGCCAGTAGAAGTCGTAGTCATGAGCATGACTCAGCAAAAACATCAATGACTCAGCGAAAAAGAATAACCTTCAAAAGCCACTGAAATGGGTTCGGACGTGGGTACTAAGTGAAGGAACGACTAAAGGATGGTAGTAGAAGTCGTAGTCATGACCATGACTCAGCAAAAATGAGAATGACTCTGCGAAAAAGATTAACGCTCAAAAACTAATGGCATGGGTTCGGATGTGGTACTAAGTGAAGGAAAAGGCTAAAGCTTGATGGTCAAAGTCATAGTCATGAGCATGAATATGGCGTTCGCCTTAAGGTCTTTTAGACACCGCTGAAGGGACTCCGGAGGACTCATGACATGCGTGTCATGCAGGCCATGAAACAGCCGCCTACGTCTTCGTGCTCTCATGGCCGTTTCGTTAACGTGGTAGGCTCCCCGCACACTGCTTCGCGTAACATCGATTCCCACAGGGCGTGGGATCTCTCGGCTTTTTATCTTTCTCTTTGCTGGTGCCTCGCCGACAATTAGGTCACTTGATCGGTTCGAGGGTTGAAAAGCGAATGCTGCGTCATAAAAGGTAACAGCTAGTGCTTTCTACTGAATTTATAAAAAAAAATGCTCAATGCGCCTTCTGATGCTTTCGCTGCATTATCCGTTGAAGTGCTTCTGAGAACACAAAGCCTTTGTGACACGGTTAGACGATAGCTCGTGCCTGTACGTTTTGTTTTGTTTTCTGTTTTTTTTTTTTGCAATTTAGCGGCCGCTATTATGGGTGGGCCTCAAAAGTTACCGCTTGAAGCACAAATGAACTTTATGGTCCTCGACATAAATTAGAGTTTCTAAACACAACGCTTGCCCCGAGGTTCGCGCATGCGCGCGTGCTATAACGTCACGGACTTCTGCTCTGCACTCGTTCTTCGCATCCTTTATCAGCCGTACTGCCATTATCGTTTAGTCAACAAAGACTGTAATTAATGAATTTTTCTTAACTCTCTTTATACGTTTCTAATCGCAGCGTCTGCGCCCGAGCAGTAGTTCTTTAAAAACAAGGCAAGGATTTGATATTTAAGTGCACTTTATTCCATGTTTCAATGACATAAGGGCGTGAGTGAGAGAAAGAGAGAGAAAAGAAAAGGCGAACCACGTTGCACGTGGTTTCCTATCATACACTGGGGAAGAGAAAGCGGGCTGAAAAGCAAAAGGAAAGGGAAAACGCTCAGCACGCCATACATAACGGGCGCTTTGGGATGATACTATTGCACGAAATTTCCCAGCCAGTTTTAGTTTCTCATAGAACCTTAGTTGTATTTTCCGCCAAAACTACACCTAACTTAGTAAATAAATGGTTGACTCTACGAACTGTGACGTGGTTAATAAGGAAAAAAAATACCACATTCGAAATAAAGTAGAAAATAACCAGCACCGATCTGAATTACCGCTACATATACCGAAATAACGATTACCTGTACTACCTATATACTTGCTTTTATGTGTCTCTACTTATCCCAATATTTCACCACATACTTCTGCTTTTCTTCTCAAATAACGGTTACCTCTGACCTGTATACATACCTCATTATGTTGCATGTCGAGATGTAATGTTCTTCTATTGAAGAGATCGATTTCTCTGGGTCGTTTGGAAACCAGCATGCTGTCAGCCTTTTTTATTTATTTAGTCTGGCGAACGCATTGTCTGTTTCTTTGAATGAGTCACCTTATGCGAGCACACATTATGTTATATATGTGTTCTGCATTTAATTCTAAATCTGAACCGGCTTGTTTTATTGCGATACCAATTATATGGACACTCAAAAGCAGATTTCTGCCGTCGGCGTCGCCGTCGCCGTCGCCGTGAGGTTCCGTATGACGTCATTTGGAGAAGAAATCGTCGCCGCGCGCCGAACGCTGTATGTGCGAGTGAAAGGGCGCGAGGGGCGCGTCTTTCACGGGGAGTGAACGCACGGCGGAGAACAAACGCGCGTTCTGCGCCGTGCTCGCTTAAGGGCTGCAGAAGTAGGCGTCTCTTTTCTCCTTTACAATCACCATATATGTAGAGCAAACGCGCCTTCTTCAGACGCGTGAGAGGCCGTGGGGGAGGGGGAGGGAAGGGAGGCGACGTTTAGCTGCAGCACCAAGTGCCTATTTATATCAGAGGCTCCAGCAACAGTCACCAACGCCGCACGCATTTTGAGCTAACGCGGGCAAAACGCCGATGGCGTCGACAACAGTTCTGCGTGTTGTTGCTACCAAAGCCGCTCGCCTTACTTCGTATGACATTGCTGTGTTGCTATCGCATTCATTGCTTCGCCCTTAGGGCGAAACTGTTACATTTTTTTCGGACACATGCCAAGTCAAGCCTCGCGAACAGCTTCTTTGTTCCTCTACGTCTGTGTCGTTGATGCCGAATTAAAACAAAATCACGTGTAATTAAAATGTGCTTAACGCATGTCGTGGCCATTTGTGATGGCCACTTATTGCTTTCTGCTGTGGGCGTGAGAAACGGGGCCTGAGAAAATATAGCCCTCGGAATAAAGTCTTAGGAAATGACTACTTTCCATGCAATTTAAGAGAAAATCCATGGTGGAATAAAGAAAAGAGTTGCCCGCAGGCAAGTTGATTAGCCCGTAGTCCTGTATACAACAGCAATCAGTTGAGAGACACACAAAAAAAAGCATAAAACAAAGGTATTAGAAATAACAATCAAACTATCTAGGCAACACTTTTCACAGTTGGTCTAACGGACCATGTACATAACGGGACAACGTCAGCTTAATTCATGATTAAAAATCTCATGACGAGCAATCTGCAAATCACTTCAGAATAAGGAAATCTCGGAGTTGCACACAAAAAAGAAAAACACGAAATAAATACATATACACGTCTACAACCGTGACAATGATGTTTTGCTTGCCATCCTTGATCCAAGGGCATGCGATGAGTTCCTTATAAATAATAATTGTTATCTGTATTCGAAAACAAATAAGCAGCGAAGACATTCAAACATGTGTCAGACCTAAATTCTTTAAGCTCTGGTCCAATTGCTCCCACCCTCGTATTTTTGCAACCTTGGAAGCGCAAACCTCTAATTTTCTGACAGATTCCTTGGATTAAAAGCTGGCCGCAGCGGAAGCTCATTGAGGCCTTACTCAATCCAAGTCATTGCAATTGCTTTGCGGCCTTAAAGATGCCCGCATGCTCTTGTGCCAGTAATCCTCGACAAAACCTGTAGTGACTCAGTGAAGATGTGCAAACGTAATTGGCCGGAAATATTCGACCGTCGTCAATACCGCGTCGCATTGCAAAACTGGCATCGCATGAATGGATGTTCTGCGAGTCTCTGGGTCTTAAGAAACCTTTGTCTCACGCATACGAAATTGTGCGCGGTCTCCGTGGAACCCTTGCGCATCGCCACTCTTTTAAATATCTGGATATTCACCAATATTGCCGTGAGAGTGACATCACTGTCGCTTACTGCAGTAGGATTGCGATTTCACGTGATCCCGCATGCACAGCCCTATTCCTATGGATAAACATTTGCCTTCTCATGAACATTTCCTTTGTGCTAGTGTTCAGCATCGCCAGGGCTAGGTGGTATAACTTACTTAGCTATATAAAATTTGGTGAAGAGGCTCGTGGAATACTCCTACTTTATTTCAACGACTCCTGGCAGACAGGCGCTCTTAACCAGGAAAGGAAGACTAGTCCGCTACTCAAGCCTGGCATGTCGAGTGTAGAAATTGCCTAATACCTTCCAATCGCGCTTCCCACCGGCGTCGCAAAATTAAAGGAGAGGATAATTCTAGCACAGTTAGAATGGCATCTTGAACATTACGAGGTGTATGCAGACGCTTTGTGCTTCGCATTTCGGGCGAAACTGGAATACGTTTTGTTTATAATCCGCTTCTTTCATATCTTCATTTATGCATGTTCATCGATAGACAACATATGCGATTTGGTGACGTACGTTGAGCACTAGAATTCCTTTAAATTATTATATCCAGTTTACTAATGGTAAAGATGCCTATGATAGCGGTACACAGGAAGCCATAGTTAGAGCCATTAGGGCTTGGATGCATGATTTATCTATTGATGCGTAGCTACCTACAAATGAGATATTTCTTCGTACTCACCGAGGACGGCCCGACCTACCCGCATTTCAGCAACCATGGAGTCCCTGAGGACGGAGTACTGAGCCCAACACACTTCGATCTAATTCCATACATATAATTTCGTGATTATCCCTGGCCAGTATAATGTGCCTGAAGCACAAATAAAATTAGTTTCTGAAGTTGTTCAGAGGAAAATTCGAAGAGAATAAAGATTAGACGAATAGTTACTTAGCTTCCCCTTGAGTTACGAGTACGACCACCCACCATGAAAGCTCAGCTTGTAAGTACTACTTTCACGATCACACTTTCCTTCCCACCATAATCATCGCTCAAGAACCCCGCGATAAACGTGCCTTACTTGAGGTGCGCTCGTACTTGGGCAACGTAAGTTATAAGTGGTTGCTCCTCGTATTTAATCACAAAAGTATTCGCACTCTCTATTTCTTTCTATTTATCGCTCTTGCCAGTTCTGCTAAGCCACGCCCTAATGAACATCTCCAAGACGATAAGCTTTGCTGAACCGCTTAGCATATTCTATCGTGGCTACAAGCATGCATACCCGCACTCGTTTAAGGCTTATCAACGTTAAATGCTGGGTGCGTAGCGCCTCGCCATCGTTTTCGCTTATCTCTACGGGATTTTCTTACTTTATGTTTTTTTGCTTTCCTGCTTTGTTAAGCTGATTACATCCCTCGTGGCAGTGTAAGAATTAAGGCACTCTATAGGCACCCACGTACACTTCCATTTACGAGAGGTTGAGGAGCATCCTTAAAGACTAAACCTAAGCGACAATTAAAGATGGCTCCGTGCGATTTTGTGTCGACTACCGAGCGCTCAACAAGATCACGCTCAAGCATATATACCCCATGCCTCGAATTGACGATACCTTCGATTCCCTGCAAGGTTACGAGTACTTCCCTAATCTTGATCTGCGTTCAGGTGACTGGCAAATTACGATGCGCGAATCCGACAAAGAAAAACACAGCGTTTGCAACCCCTGATGGCTTTTAAGAGTTCAACGTCATGCACTTCGGCCTCTGCAATGCTCCCACAACTTTCGAGCGCATGATTGATACCGTTCTGCGTGGTCTGAAGTAGAAGACTACTTGCTTGTGCTGTCTGGATGATATAGTTGTTTTATCATCGACATTTGCCCAGCACCTCCAACGGCTGGACGAGGTTCTCAAGTGCCTCGCCAATGCTTGTCTTCGGCTCAACACCAAAAAGTGTCATTTTGCAAGCAAGATGATCAAGGTTTTAGGTCATATAGTGAGCAATGATGGTATTCGACCTCATCCTAACATTATTTCGGCGGTGCTTCACTTTCCTCGTCCAAAAAAGATTAAAGAACGATGCAGTTTCCTTGGAATCCCTCACAACTTTCGCCAATTTATACGCGACTTAGCCTGTATAGCTGCTCCTTTACACCAATTACTTCGTTCTGGTGCTCCATTGGTGTGGTCACCGGAATGTGAACTTGACTTGGACCAGCTGAAGGGCGCGCCCTCACATCTGAACCTGTCCTGTGCCATTTTGATGAGACTGCACCCACACCCTTCCACACGGACGCTAACGGCCGTGTGCTCCTCCAGCCAGACAACATTCTGCGTGAGAGAGTCGTTGCATATGCGAGCCGCGTACTCGCACCTGCCGAGAACTATACCATCACCGAGCAGGAGAGCATAGCTGTCCTTTGATCCGTACAGAAGTTTCTCCCTTATAACTACGGCCGCCATTTAACCATCGTTACGGACCATCATGCCTCATTCGGACTTTCCACACTCAAGAACCTGTCAGGACGTCTTGGTTGCTGGATTATTTATGGGGAAGCATATCACTGAGATTATCTACAAGTCTAGTAAGAAGGACCAAGACGCACACGCTCTTTCTCGATGCCCGCCTCCTACAGCTGCACTCATCAATGGTTCCGCCACCACCTCCAGTAACGCACTCAATTACGTTTCTTCTACTGCGGTTTTGTCCTTCGCCGCTCTTGATCATCTCACTTCGGACGACCATGAGTCATTTTCGTTTCAACAACTCACCGACTTGTACTGTCGACGCATTATAGACCGCCTTCGTAGAGCTTCGAGGCCGCCGAACGCCCGGCTTCATCGACAGCCGACGCAATTCAAGCTGGAAAACTCCGCGCTGTACCACCATATCCATCACCCTGGAGGACGACGCTGGGTGTCCGTACTGCCTCGTTGCCTTCGTGCGCATGTCCTTCAGGCCTTTCATAACGATTTGTGTGGTGGCCACCTTGGTATCCAGATAACGTGCCACTGCATAAGAAGTCGCTTCTACTGGCCTGGCCTGTCTACCAGTGCGGCAAGGTACGTCGTTTCCTGCACCATTTGTCAGCGTCGAAAGCGGCCAACATCAGCTCCTGCCGGGCAACTACTACAAGTATCGTGTCTTGCGGAACCGTTCGATGCTGTTGGCATCGATCTCCATGGGCCACTTCCCATGACTCCCGCTGGTAGTAGACGGATAGTGAGAGCCGTCGACCACCTTACTCGCTATGCCGAAACAGCTTGTGTGAGATCTACATCGGCTTCCGAATTTGCTGCCTTCATTCTTCAAGCCATAATTCTGCGCCACGGCGCCCCTCGTGTTCTTCTGAGCGACCGCGGAAGACTTTCCTTTCCCATCTGGTAGGCGAAGTGCTCAGAGCCTCAGTCACCAGTCACAAGGCTACTTTAAGTTATCATCTACAAACCAACAGCCTGACTGAACGCTTTCATCGTACGCTCTCTGACATTATAGCCGCCTATATCCAACCAGTGCTGCGATCTTGTACGCGTTCCAAAATGGAACAGAGGCGGTCCGTTCGATCGAGCCGCACACGATTGCTCAATTTGAACCGTGACGAACGCCCTGACGTTAATTGTGACGTGAGCCGTGACGTCTTGCTGCTGTCAATCATTTCGTGTCGTCTGCTATCGGACGAACGCAACCGAACGGATGCCGATTCCATCCGTTTCGATAGAACGGATTATAACTGCTGCCAGACGGCTTGGATTGGATTAAAACGTAAGCGCTTGGGACAGTTAGTCTCTTTCGTATCCGGTTCAATCCAAATCGGCACTCAGAACAGTTGGAGAAAATGGCGTTTCCTTTCTCTGCCTAGCCTTTTCGTGTCACCTGTGCGGCTGCTGCAGTAGCGCAGAGACGACGACCCGAGGTAGATGATGCATTTGAAGAGTTGACGGAAGAGTTCCGACAGTATTTTCGTCTGTCCAAACGAACAGCGCGTAGATTGCGCGGCGAGCTTGACCCCATCATTGGATGCCAGCGAGCCAGTGGCCTTTCCACAGAAAGGAAGGTGTTGGGCGCGCTGCAATTCTTCTGCACCGGAAGATTCCAGAGGAGCGTTGGTCGCGAGGAGCACATAGGCATGGCGCAGTCGGCCGTGAGCAACACCATCCACGAGGTGACGGAGGCCATCATTTCCGTGTCTGCCCGGAGAAAGTTGGTGGACTTTTCATTGACACCGACTGCCAAGGATGAGGCAAAGGCGGACGTTTGCGCGACGCGGTGCCATTGCAGGCGTGCAAGCATGCGTCGACGGCACGTTGATCGCCATTATGAAGCCAGAGGGACTCAGCCTGGCCGACACGGCGAGCTTCATGTCGAGGAAGGGTTATTACGCCCTCAACGTCATGGTCGTAAGTACCGTTGGAATGTTTTCCTTCAAACTGTAGTCGCCATTTTTACTCGCCCATAGTAGCAATTGTCCAGTTTATAGCACAAGCTGGCATAACTAGTTATGTACCGATTAAAAGAAGAGATGCGGGGAACTGTGTACGAGTTCGTTGAAGTCTGATATGTCAGCGGTAATGATGAGTACCATGTGTTTCTGTGATGAGCCGTTTGCCGTACCAAAATTATGTTTTCATTCTGGCGTGCATACACAATGGAGTTGTGCATTTTGGGGGTATTAAGGAACATGGGCAGCAGTCATAGCAAAAATCGATACATTATAGGGAAGATACGATGGAAGCATTTTGAACAGGCAAGTACCTACAACCATTGCATGGGCTGGATTTGGCGTGTATGGGTGTTCTTGCGCAATATCGTGCACCAAGTTTTCACTTAGCGATCACTTAGTGCAAACCATAGGCGTGCGCACAAGGGGGGGGGGGAAATTGCCCCCCCCCCTCCCAAGTGCAAAACCCTGTGCACGCCTATAACTGAAACAGTGTAGCTGCTTGTACCAGCGTAAATGCATATATTGTTTTCTGCATATGAATGGCAAAAAGGGATTTTGAGCATATCTGCAGCGCTACTTTGTATTGCTCCTCATTGCAGGTGTGCAAGTCCAAACTTTGCATCCTTGATATGGACGCCCGGCTCCATGGTTCGGGTCACCACTCTTGGGTGTGGCAGCAAAATCCACTGTGTGCGCGCCTAGCCGCACAACTGCAGCCTGGCGAGTCTCTGCTTGGTAAGTATTCGTAATGTGTATCCCTAACTAGGGCAGAGCACTTTGGTTGGTAATAACTTTATTCAGTCACAGGAATGGTGAATTTTTATAACATATTCATAATTTATTTATACAAATTGCAATGCCTCTACGCTATCACAGGGCTGTGTTTGTACAGTGGAAAATACATTAAAGAATTTGTTTACACATCAAGTACCCCTCCATACGGATGGTCAATGTTTCCAAATCAAAACATCCGACAGATTATGGTAATCTAAACACAAACGAAGTATAGTTATACAAAGAATCATTTAATAAGGATGCCACAGCCGTGGACTCAGAAACAATTGTACTCTCTTCACTGTGCAAGAGTCTCCGAGGCTGCCACTTATTTACAATAGTTCTCGTGAAGCAGTCTTAAGGCAATGCGTCATGCCCCTTTGTCTGTGAAGAACTGCATTTGCTGCTGCGCCCAAGCTAGCATTGTTCTCTGCAATATGCACATACAAAATGTTCCTTTCCTCGTGAAACATTAGAAATACGTTGCTACAACAGCTTGTATGTGTTCTGTGCATCCTATGATATGCCACTTGCTGTGCATGTAGATGCAGCAATTGTTACTTTCTACTCAGGTCACTACATCGAACATCTGTTTGTTTTGCCATAGTTTGTGGTTACAGTAATGAGCAATTGGCACAAGCGACTTCTTGCCTAGTGCAACATGAAACATGGTAGCAACGTGAAAGTGCAGCCTTTTCTTTAAATATCACATGAAATATGAAATGGAAACATCCCTTGACCCATCATACTTATGACAGACTTGATGGAAGCAGTACATATGATCGGCTTTCTGTGCTCACCCTCAGGAAAAGGTTTGCATAATTTTCGTAAAACGCACCAGAATGATCGCAACCGCCGCATCCTGTGCATTCGGGCGCTCGGTGTACATTGGTAGGAACGAGGCAATATGCTTGCTAGCCACCTCTTGTGCTAGGCGTATGAAAACTTCCGTGCAAACATGAATACGCAGATGAGGCAAGCAAGTACAGCGTAATGAATGTGGATTCAAACAGAAAATTAAAAATCTAGCGCTGAGTGTTGTGACATTACACTCGTCACATCATGTCTAAATGGGTAGACGTAAATTAACGTAAAAGCACAAAAAATACTAAGGTCAACTTTATCACATGATATGACGACAAGTACACCATGAACCTTGTACATACACGCTACACATTGCAAAGCATGTGAGAACATTGCAAGATCAGCATCACACCATTCGTTTTTACCACGGCACATAAAACTTGCAGTTACATTTAAGTGACCTTGCAAGAAAGTATGGCTTTGACAGGTACGTCCGTTCCCTTCTCAGTGTTATGAGTCACTGACCAGAAGCATTCATTTCTCGACAGCAATTGCAGTGTGATGCTACAAAACAGGAATCATAATTGTAGGAAGGTAAGTGCACTTGTCAGTTGTGATGAAACATAAATTACATACAACATGATTAATTGGCTTTGCAATCTCACAGCACCCAGAACGTGTCACAATTTAAACTTATTCCTGCTCACTTGTAACGAAACCTCGAGGAAACCAATCACTGGCGTGGTGCATTGATGATGGCCATTTTCATTTGTGAAACTATGCAACTTGAAGACTGACTAGTTTGGTGCTCCGAAAAAAGACCAAATTGTAGTTGTTGTACCTTAGCATCACTGTGCCGAAATGAAAATATCACAGTGCAAACACTATGCGGTAACGCTTCATAATGAGTGCAGTAAGCTACAAAACATAGTGAAGCAATATAAATATCACAGTACAAAACCCATACACAGAAATCGACCACTACTTGTAATGATTCCAGTGTGAATGACTAGGTGTCTTCGAAATGTGTAAATAAAAGAAAGCACGCTGGCGTTGCAGCTGGACTAGCATAAATAGAAAGAGGAAAATGCTACAATACAAAAATGGGTGCACGCATTACGCCTTTCGTCCAAAAAAATCCTCCTGTATTACTCATACAAGGCAAGAATGAAACTTAAACACTAAAACTCAAAGTGAAGCAACAATAAGTGCATAAAATGAAAGTGAAGTAATAAAACTCAAAGAACAATAAATAAAAGAGTTAAACTGACCTCACAAATCAATAAATGAATAAAATGAAATTGAAAAGGTGAATATGAGCAATAAATTAATTCCTCCTTTCTTGTTGCAGGTGCCCAGTTATGAATTGTGCCAGGGAGCGGAGCGCACCTTCTCCAGGATGCCCTCCTGAGCCGCTGTCGTCTTCTATGCCACGACAGCGAGGCGGGTGATGAATTGTTCAATCCTCCGCAGCACCTGAAATGAATAATCGTGGTGGAACTGTTCGCATGAATTGCTGATTACTCGAAACCAGCTAATGGCTGGAAGCTGCGGTTGTCAAGAATTGCAACGTGCACAACAATTCCCGACCTCCCTCGATGTAGCCAATGTGGTGTCTCTCCTACCAACACATCACATATCATATGGCAATGCCATACAAAAGTACCCCCCTTACCCAAACCTTCATCCTCCCATCTACCCCTTCCTCCGAGTGACTGACCGCCATGACCAACGATTTCTTGTGGACTTCATCGGCGTAGCGCTGAAGCACGCCGCAAGCGACGCCCTGGACTGAGGGCACCGATGCATTTTTTTATCGCAGAATAAAAAACGTGATTTCTCTCTCTCTCTCTCTGTTGAAGAGCCACTTGCCTGAAGGCATTTTATTTCTGTGATGATCAATTAATCCCTCTTTTCCCGAAAGCGCAGTCAATGTAGATTTTAGTTGATTAACCTACCTGCTTTTCCATTCTCTCCTACGCTATTTTCCTGTTCACCAACAGTGCCGCGTTCCGCCAAAGGTACCACTTAAAGATAATGGCAAACTCAAGTCGGCACCATTCAGGAAACCCATGATATTGTCGGGAACCGAGGGGTCGCAGCGGAGCGCCAGAATAACGAGACCAGCTCAGCAGGCTTTTTGAACGGACTGGTCTGTGCCGTGCTTGCGCCGCTAGCACGCGCCGCCCAATCTTTATTCTCCTCGACATCCGCAGCCGGCCCCAAAGCGCCGGCCTAGAGCGCAGACCTTAGAGTCGCCGCTTAGCAGCGTCGGTGGGCGCTACAATATTACGCCGGCAGTGCGCTTACCTCTTGGTAGGTGAGGTCGGTGACGCCACGGAAGCGGACCGTGCCCGTCAGCTGGAGCACTCGGCCCCGGAAGCCGGGTGCGCGACCCCCTCCAGTGCTTCTGAAAATACACACCAATGTCGAAGGACAAATCGCCCAGACCATTCGACGGTCACTCACCTTTGCTCTTGGGCAATAGCGGTATACCGTCGCGGCGGGCCTCGTAGACCTGCTGCTTCCTCCACCAGTCCTGCCAGTGGTCGACCGTTTTCACAACGGGCCCTTCCACGTTCAGCGCGTCGGCCAGCTGCTGCACAGCCGTCGCCAGTCGACAAGGGTGAAGCCCGGCCCCAGCTCGCTGGATCTTAAAGCCAGCTGGAGATGCTGCTCCATAAAAGCGAGCACCGTCTCCCGCTGGCTGTCGGAAACGCACGTTCCCTTAACGGGTGCAGAAGCTGACAAGTTTTCCGCCATGGCTCTCCGCACGCAACGGCTTGACTGAACCAACCGCTTCAAAAGTCGCGCCGTTTGAATTTCAATAGTGGTGGAGACATACATAAAAGCATTGCTTGAAACGGGGTAGTGGCTAGCGCCACCACTAAACGTTTCGCAAAACTGCGACAGCATCTAGCGCCATTTCAAGGCATTAACCGCAATAATATGTTTCAGTCGTTCCGCATTCCAAACTGAATCGTTGAAAAGCAACACCAACACATTTTGCTACTCAGTCATAATACTCAAATATTTCTAAACATTTTAGAAACGCTCCTAAATGTGTTATACGGTCCCCAAGCAGACGTCAAAAGCGTGACGCAGGCTTCCACTTCGCTCATTGGCTCTTTGCTTCCTCTCGTCCTCGCGAACATGGCGGACCGCCTATTTCATGACGTAAAGAACGGACCGCCTCCGTTCGATTTTGGAACGCGTACAAGATCGCGCCCCAGATCACAGAAATTGGGACACAATTTCGCAATTCGTCACCTTCGCGTTTAACACCGCCGTTCAACGCACAGCTGTTTGCTCGTGATGCTACCTTGTTTATGGACGTTCATCCAGTCCATTTCTCGAAGTTTTTTTTTTCTTCTCTGCGCCGGTCAGTCCATTTGCATCTTCCTGCTTAGAATATGTTTCCCACCTCGTCCATTGTCGCCAGCATGCCTGCGTCAATACCGAAGCCAGAGAACGGGACCGCAAACATCACTATGACGCATCTCATCGCGTAGTATACTACCAGCATGGCGATGAAGTGCTACACTGGCCACCAGGGGCCGTATTCTGTAACACTTCGGTTTTCGAAGGATTCGGTTTGGCAGTGGCGTCACATTGGGGCGGTCAGTTGACGTAATGAAAACAAGTGGAAGGACAGAGGCCAATCGGCGCGAAGTTTTTTTTTTTTTTTGTGGCAGTGAACGTCACAAACCAAGTAAAAATATAACAATTTACGAGCGCTAATAATAAAATAATTTGTTCATGGTATTGATGAGGTTTATATTTTTCATTATGAAACGTGTGCGAGTTGTACTGGCGGTGAGTGAGTTAACGCATTTTGTTTACTTCGGTTGACCCATTTATGCCGCTAGGTGGGACGTCGTACGCTAACTTCGCGTTACGGCCCCAATACACACTCAAGTTCCTCGCACAGTCAGAGCGCTGTCTCTCTTAAAAATCTGAATTGTCGCCTGAATTCCTCGTCTGTCATCTCAAAGGCCTCTTGTCGACGTTGATGTCATCGCTATCTATCACGGAGGCTCGCTAAAAGCACAATAACAGGCGCCACAGGAACCGCACAGCCGTCATTTTGCTCCGAGTGCCGCGATCTCGCCCGTGCACACGGCACGCACAGGCTCTGCACATGGCACACCGAGCGTCGGATCAGACCGAAGCAGCGCGCGCGGCTTCGCTTCGTAGCAGATGTCAAATTCGGTTTCCGCGTGATTGACATGTGTGTGACGTTATCAAAAAACGCGTTCGCGCCCTGAGGCGATGGCGTCACCCAGGCGGCAACCAATCGCTGCACGCAAACCGAATTCTTCGAAAACCGAAGCGTTACAGAATACGGCCCCAGTTCACTCCTGGGTTGTACGCGAAGTTTCAGTTTCGGTTTATTGACCCATACCCGGTCCTGGAAATAACTTTCGCGTTGCCAGAAAGGCCGTGGGGGATGGGGGATTGGGGGGGGGGGGGGGGCGACGTTGTACTGCGGCACCAAATGCGTATCTTGCGACCAGGCGCAAGGGGAACTGGAAGCGCGCAGGCGAAAGGAAGAATGCGGGAAGGCAGCTTGGGAGGGAGGGGTTGCGGCTTATGCTTTGCGAGCAACTATGTACTTGTACTTTGCGCGGCGGCGGGCGGTCGCGCGCACCGTATCTTGAAAGCGATCTGCAACACGGCTCCTACCATTGTATGCGCTGTGCTTTCGCCGCTCAGTTTCCATTGAAGCGATATACCGCACGAACCTTCGATCGCTGCTGCTGGCACGCTTGCTCACGTCAGCGTTTTCACAGTGGTTATGTACGGTCATCGAGTGTGATCTATTCATGTTTGCTTGTGCGCTCTGACACCATGCTTGTTAATTCACTTAGTAAGCGAATGTGTCTAAGTTTATACAGCCGATAAAACTACTATCCTTATTCCGTATAGCTCTCTACTTATTTGCTATCGCAATTGATGCTTCACCTTTGGGGCGACACTGCGATTTTTTTTCTCTTAATGCCAACTTGAATATCGGCTATCCCCGTTTGCTCTCTGATCCACACCGCTCTCTTCATGCCTCTTAACATGAATTCCACCTCATGAACCAGAATTGTGCTATCTGTGGGTGTTTTATTTCATTACATTTGTTTGTGGATTGTCATTCTCAAAATTCCGTGGAATAGCTTTGCCAAGAATGCAAAACAAAGTATGAGCAACATTAATGATTGAATGGTGTGGCATACCTAAATATATTTGGAAGGGCCTGCGTGGTTGGGATGATTTTCTCCGCCGCGGGCGCTAATGCAGACGTCGACACCGACGCCGGATTTTCTGCGACACGCGGCCCTTAACGCTACCGCGTTAATAACAACAGTTGAATAAGACAGAACACACCACTGAGTATAAAAGTTTACTTATTTTGCGGCTTTTCCCTCCCGCGTCGTGGAAGCTGCGTCGTGGAAGCACGTGGAAGCTGCGTCGATTCAGCGTCTGTTCCGAGCAACCAAAAGCACTGTCAAACACTGCCGGACTACTTGGCGCGGTACCACGTGTGCAGCATCCGCGCGCCCGTAGCTTTCCCTTTATTGCCACAGAAATTTTTCCGTGAGTATAGACATGGGGAGACCAAGGAAGGTCCGCACTGCCGAGGAAGAAGCCGCTTACCAAGAATCTCGGCGCGCTGCATGTTAAGCGAGACTCTCAGCGTCGGCGCCGATTGTATCCAGCACGTTTAGCCAAAGAAGCAGCTACAAAACGACGACTTGGGATGACTTTGCATAACTTAGCATCACTTGGCATTACTTGGTAAAACTAAGCATCACTTCGTATAGCCAGGACCAGCTAGGAACCGACCTGCTTCGCTGTGTCTTTAGCCTTGCGCCACGAGCGCATGCTACCCCGACCGATGAACTTTTATTGAGGTCCTGAGGGACTAGCCGGCGGAGCCCCGCTGGGGCCCCCGACTCGCCGCTGGCTGCTCCCATGTCGGAATCGGGAGGCCAAGCCTCTCCGCTCTTTCACGGGCCCTCTGGACGGCCATGGACTGGAGCTTGAGTTCCGTACTTGAGATGGCCTCGTCCCAGTCCTGTTCGCTGGTGAGTGACGTATCCCGTAACGCAGGACACTGCCAGAGCATATGTGCTAGAGTGCTAAACACCTCCCCACAATCCGGGCACTGTGGGTCAATTTCTGTATTAATCCTGCTTAGGAAACCTCGCGAGGGATATGACCTCGTCTGAAGCATCCTAAGCGTGATCGATTGAGCTCTACATAGATTTGGGTGTGGAGGCGGGAAGCGCCTGCGTTCCTCTTTATAGTGGGAGACGATTTCATGAAATGTTAATAACGGGTCGCTGTGGCCGAGCTCCTCCGGATCTAATGAAGCCTCACCGCCGTCGCGGCGCGTGAATTCTCGCGCACGGCGGTGAGCAATCTCATTGGGGTTTGGACGGCCCGGCAGCACGTTGTCACCCATGTGAGCGGGGAACCACGTAATGTAATACACCGGGTCAGAATAAGTTCTTGACTTGCTCTTCAGAAGCGCCTCCGCCTGTCTCGCAACCATTCCCGAAGCGAAAGCCCTGACGGCCGCACGTGAGTCAGTGTAGATATACGGCCTTTTAAAATCCTGCATCGCCAGCGCTACCGCCACCTGCTCTGCCACGTCAGCCGTGACAGCGCCTACCGAGGCCGCAGATAGGAGCTCGCCCTTCTCGCTGACCGCCGTGACCGCGAATTTACCGGAGCGCCCATATTGAGCTGCGTCCACGAAGGTTTCCAGGCCGACCGTTGTCTTTAAAATCATCCTGGCACGAGCTGCTCGCCTGCCCGCATTATGCTGTGGATGAACGTTTCTAGGGAAGGGACCGACGACGTAGGTCCCTCTGGAGCTCTCGTCCAGCTGAACCGCCTCACTGTGACTGTAACGCGGCCGCAAGCCCGCCGCATCCAAGAGGCGCCTACCCGCGCTGGAGCCCGAAAGCCTCGTGATCTGCGCCGCTTGTTGCGCCTCTATTAGTTCGAGGGTGGTGTTATGAACGCCGAGCTGCATTAGCCTGTCCGTGCTCGCCGTGACCGGAATACCCAGTACCTTCTTGACGCTTTTCCACATCAACGTATCAAGCTTGTCCCTTTCAGTCTTAGTCCACTGCAGGGCCGAAACCACATAGTTGATGTGGCTCATAAGAAAAGCGTGATGCTCCCTAAGTAGGTTGTCCTCGCCTAGGCCCCCCTTCTTATTGGAGACTCTCATGATTAATCTGAGGATATTCTCGGTTTTGGCGGTCAGATGCGCAATGGTTTTGGCGTTACAGCCCCTGGCATCGAGCAACAATCCTAGAATTCTGATCGAATTCACCCTGGGGATCTTCTGTCCGTCCCGCGTGTACACATCTATGGGGATCTGCTCGAGCGGCACGAGCCTTGCCGGTCTGTATAACATGAGCTCTGACTTGGTCGGGGAGAGTCGGAGACCCGTGCCCTCCAGAAAGGACTCGGTCACATCCAAGGCCTCCTGGAGCGCCTGTTCCACAGCCGCCTCCCAGCCTCCCGGGCACCAGATCGTAATGTCATCGGCGTACAGCGCGTGTCCCACATTTGGCACGGCGGCCAGCCGCTTCGAGAGCCCGTGCATTGCAATGTTAAACAGGAGGGGCGAGATCACCGCCCCTTGTGGTGTGCCTCTGTTTCCTAGCGCGAATGGTTCTGATTTGGTCTGCCCCACTTTGACGACCGCCGTCCTGCCCCTCAGGAAGGACTCCACAAACGCGAAAAATCTACCGCCCAAGTTCAATGCCGAAATCTCATTTAAGATGAAGTCGTGCGACACGGTGTCGAAGGCTTTGGTCAAATCTAGTGCGAGAATTCCCCTGACGTCTCTAGTCCTGTTGTCAATAACCTGTCTTTTAAGCAGTAGCATGACGTCTTGCGTAGAAAGTGATGGTCTAAACCCTACTATATTGTACGGGAACAAACCCTCGCGCTCTATGTGTTTTGAGATCCTGTTGTGTATAACGTGCTCGGCAACTTTACCTAAACATGACGTGAGTGAAATGGGCCGGAGGTTGTCCAGGCTTGGGGGCTTTCCAGGCTTAGGAATCAGTACCACCGTCGCCTGCTTCCACGAGTCCGGAACATTACCTTCCTCCCATACCTTGTTGATTTCCTTCGTAATGGTGCTAATGGACCGGTCGTCTAGGTTCCTCAAGACCCGGTTGGTTATGCCATCCGGCCCAGGAGCCGACCTGCCATTGAGATTGTGGAGGACCTCCCTGATATCTGCCTCCGAAAACGGATCATCGAGCTTTGGTGCGTCCTTACCCACGTATTGAGGGCATTCCTGTAATTCCTCCTTCCCTATCGGAAGATACTTCCGTGCCAGATCTCGGAGAAGGGACGCATCAGAATGACCCCCCTCTTTTTGCTTATGCACTAGCCTATCTACGGCGAGCCTCTGGTTACCTTTGGTCTGTTTATCATCGAGCAGGTGCTTAAGTAGGTTCCATTTTCCCCCCGTGCGCATTCGCCCGTCTGCTGCAGAGCAGGCTTCGTTCCATTGTTGTCTGTTGAGCTCCAGACAGTGTGCCTCTATGCTGCGATCGTGCTGGTTATACACGGCTCATCATTGCACTTGAATGGCCTCTATCTTTGATAGTCGCTTTGTCGGATGTGTTCTCGTCATTAGATAGTCAATTCTTCTACTGTACAGAATTATTGCTCCCCAAGCCTGCAAAAGCAACTATATCCCGCTTTTCATCGTCATCCTCTTCTACCTCCAACACGCAGACATCCTTCATCATTGCACTTGAAAGGCCTCCATCTACTTGATAGTCGCTTTATCGGAGTGTATTTTTGTCATAGTATGGCCAAATCTCGTCTATTGTGAAGCAATTACTGCTCCTCAAGCCTGCAAAAAGCAAACTGTGTGTAGCACCTTACCGACGCCGCAACGCGGCGATGCTAAGGTTGGCGCTCTCGGCCGGCGCCTTGGTGCCGGCTGCAAAAGGCGACGAAAATAAAGTTGAGCGGCGCGTGCTCGATGCGTGAGCATGGCACGCGCTAGTCTGTTCTAAAAAGCATGCTGCGCTGGTCCTCTTGTTCTGGCGCTCCGATGCGACCCCTCGGTTCCGGACACGTGTATCCTGGTTTTCATCGTCATCTACCTCCAACACGCCCCACTTCCTTCATTATTGGACTTGAATGGCTTCCATTCACTTGATAGTCACTTTGTCAGATGTATTTTCGCCATATATGACAAATTCTTCGTCTACTGTGCAGCAATTACTGCTCCCCTAGCCTGCAAAAGCAAACTGTATATCCTGCTTTTCATTGTCATCGTCTTCTGCCTCCAACACGCACATTTCCTATAGTGCAGCAAACAAATTTGGGTCCTTGATACACATACTTATTACTATAGGAGGCCCCATTCCACTGAATACAGAAGCTGAGGCTGACTTACCGCCTGGGGAATAATAGCACAAGAAATCGGAAGCTGTTACAAGCAACAGCGCCCTCACTGTACATTCAACTTATTCAGGGCCTTGACAACCATTGAGCCCTTGTGTCCTATATTTAGGACACGCAGATCATGGCGTGCTGCGTGCTATGCGCAGATAAGAAGCAAAAGTTCCAAGCTCCGCGATCTTCTTTCTCAGCCTGCGGTTTAGCCTTTGCGTTTTCCACCTCTCCAGCACGGACCTCTTGGCCTCCAGGAGATGCGCCAAGCGCATCTCCCTTATCCCTTATCGGTCCGCTACCCCGATTTTTTTTTCTACACGCGGACAAGATCCTGGGGAGCTAGCCCTTAACAGCTTCGCTGTAAAAAGCGAGTATGTCGCCTTGTGGCGAAGGCTTATTTCCCGTGCGCTGCAGTCTGTTGCCTAAGATACTGCAGCATAATTTCACGAATTTTCTGCAGTGCCGGGGAGGCAACTTGTTGCGGTTTTCGTCGGGCTTCTGCTAAGCAGTGCCGATGCTACAACACCAAGATGTTGACAGTAAAGACAATTTGTTCGAGAAGAATACGTTCGTATCGACCGAAGGAACAAACACGGACGCCAAATGAGCGTTTCATGACGTGCCACGCGCAACTGATCGCTCCCAGTGGTCGCTCCACATTCAACCACCATGTCACGAGTCGTTTCTTTTTTGCAACACAACAAGACTAACGCCCGTATTCAGAAATACATCTTAAGCTTGAAGCCTACGCTTTACTCGATTAAATTAACACCTGTCCACAAGGCACCAAAGGAAATACCACGAGCGTCATTTATACCAAGTCAAGCATGGGCTTCGAGTTAAGATGCCTATTTAAGAACCGAGTTATACAATGGAAGAGAAAGGGCAAAGTACTATCGCACTATTTCTTGTATGCCATATTGCAAGAGCTTCTTAGTGGCGGTATGTGACTGCTTAGGTTATATTTGTATGCTTCTTCAAAATCTCATGAAATCGTAAACAACGATAAATATGCTTTGGCACTTCCTCCCTAACGTGCGCTTTTTAACCTAATGTTCATGTGAAAATAAAACAAGTTGAAATACAGACGAGAAACGCCTTTCATTTCATTCAAATGGAATGAAAACATGTAATACTATGTTATATATATATCGCTGCCACCGTACTACCCATGCAGTTTACTTTATAATATAGTATCGTTGTGTCGAGGCATGACCGCTGGTCGAGGAAAGAAACCTTTACTCGAACATGCACGCGTGTCCCGCGAGCAGATAAGGCCATTTTTAAGGCTCCTTTGTGGCGCCACGCATGACGAAAATGGAGCTAAACTTAGCTTCTCACTCCGGCAGTTTTAACGCGACAGCGTTAAGGGTCCCGTCTCGTAGAAAACCCGGTGTCGGTATTGGCGGAGTCTCCCGTGAGTGAAAATTTCCGTATATATTTAGGTATATGTATATGCCACTCCGTGCTATGTGACATGCGGTATATGCGGGTTATATTGCCACACCATTCTATTACTAAAGCTGCTCATACCTTGTCTTACATTGTTGACAAAGTTATTCCTCGGGATTTTGAGTGTTACAGCCCCCAAACATATTTGATGAAACAAAACACCGACAGCCTATGCTTTTTATGTTAAATCTTCTCAGACTGAACTATTAAAAGTGCTAAACAATAACAGAATATCGGTCCGCTCAAGAGGCAGCTTTTCTACCAGAAAGCTCGCCGTCGTGCATAGCGTTGGCCGCCAGCGTTTCCCGGTAAGCATTACGGTTACATAAGGTGTATTTGCCGGGAAGGGCGAGAAGCATTTAGGGATCTTTGAATGCTATCGCGTTCGACTCTAACCATCGTATTCAGAAACGCATCATAACTTGAAGGCCACCCTTGGCTTGATTTAAAAGACGCCCGTCATGGCCTCGAAAGAAACGCAATGAGCGTAATGTGTACGTTCGCGTCAGGCGTCATTGCAAAGCATGAGCTTGATTCAAGTTAAGACGCATTTCTGAATACGGGAGTTAAGGCCGAAGCTTACGTGTCCTCCACATTTTAACGCGATAGAGCTAAGGTCCCCGTTTCGCAGAAAATCCGGCGTCGGCGTCCGCGGCCGTGAAAATCATCCCCAACCACGCAGGCCCTCCAAACTCCTTGTCAGGGGGGTACATAACACCTTCACGGAGCTATGCGAAGCACAAATGGCCACTCAGCTCCAGCGCTTAACGCTCACACCCACAGGCCGCGCCCTCCTGCAGCTCTTCGGACACACTGGTACCCTTCGGGAGGCAGCCCGACTCCAACCAGTCCCAGATCATGTCCGCTAAACACTCACCATTGCACCTATCCCCCACAACAAGGACTCCCTATACTGCACCAGGGCCTACGGCAAGCACGAGTTGAGGCCTTAGCCCTCACGTACGGTGAGAACAACGCCACTTGCTACACCGACAAAGCACTGTATGACACCACCCACACTCCAGCAGTGGCGGTCGTCCTCGACCACCAGCACAGGGAGCTAGCCAGTGCCTCCCTCCACTGCCAGAACATCACGGAGGCTGAAGAAGTTGCCATCGCACTTGCCATCGCTAACGGCAACCAGGTAGGACGGTCTTTTCACAATCTCACGGACTGCCAGGCCGCCTGCCGCAATTACCTGAAAGGACGCGTTTCTCACCCTGTGCTCAATATCCTCCTAAGGGCACATGACGCTGGCGAACAGCTGCACATTCGAACACCTCCGATCAGGCATCAGATCATATGGACACCTGGCCACGCGAGGCTGGAGGGAAACCAGGTAGCGGACAGGGTCGCTCGAGGGTATACAAGCCGAGCACTCGATCACTTTGCCCCTGAGGTACTCGTTCCAATACCGTGTGACTATTCGTCCATTCTCGTCTATTCGTCCATAAGGGTACCCGAATAAAATATTCTCCCCCCCCCCCCATCGCTCACGCACCAAAGAGAAGGCTACCAGCTGGAGACTTATCCAGGCAACCTCCACCTCCTCAGCAAAATCCACCCCACGGCCTACACTTCACGCTGCCCGTGGTGTTCCGAGAAAGCCACTCTATTCCACATTACATGGGCGTGTCGTGCAATTACTGCCTTACGCCCCATCCAACACCCGAGCGCGGAGCGATGGGAGTCGCTGTTGGCCAGCGAGGCCTTGGACGATAAGCTTAGCCTGATTGACAAGGCACGCAGGGCGGCGACGGCGAGCGGAGCCCTGAACTGTAGGGAGCCTACATGCAACGCGGTTCATGTAGGCACCCTACTGGACTGAGGGCCTCCCACCGCGAGACGAACAGCCTCCGATCTCCGAAGACTCACCGCGAATCTTTCATCGCTCAATAAAAGTTTCCATCCATCCATCCGACAAAAGAAAAAAAACTCTAATTGGCCGTATGCTGTATGCGCGAGTGAAAGCACGCGAGGGCGAGGCACGCACGCTTTCACAGGTAGCGAACCCACAGCGGACAGCAAACGCGACTTTTGTGTGAGTGAAAGCGCGCGAGGGCGAGGGACGTGCGCTTTCGCGGGGAGCGAACGCAAGGCGGAGAGCAAACGCGACTTCCCAGTGGAAGGGGAGTGGTGGGCGAGGAAGGCATCGAGGCACCCTAGACTGCGTGTGCTTGCCCACCCTCCCACTGCGGCGCATGCGCGCAGCCCTGCCGGCCTCTGCCGCCGACACTCTCTGGGCTCTCGTCCGCCTCTCGTCTAACAGTGTCGACAACGGCGTTTAGCCGTTCGTCACGTAGCCAGTGTTTTCACAGCGGTAGTGTGCGGTCACACAAACAACGCGCACAACTGTTGTCGAGGGCTGCGGTGTTTTACCCGCGTTCGCATCGAACGCCGCGCGGCGTTCGTGACGTTTTATGAAGAACGTGCCAACCTTTGCAGTACACCCTAAGTCGGTGTACCGTAGCGACCATGAGGCCATGATCCCTGTGGTCACTAAATAAATGAAAACCAACGGATCATATATATTTCTCATTCTTTAATACTTCAAATATTCAATTACACGATCACGTCTTAATAGTGATAATTGGAAATACATAATTCCCACCGTAGTACAGCTTCGCTGGTCTTCCATCGCCACCCCAGTGGAAGGGCTGACAGATTTTTTTTGAGACGGCTCACTGTGCCATAGTAGATACGATAATTCGCCAAACTAATCATGTGCTAGTGAGTTGTTATAAGACATACAAATGTGTGATTCGTTGAAGAAATTTGACTGTTTCCCAGCTATGGCACCTGCGCGTTCAAGTATGTTCGAGAAATGGCATGAGTAGTTTCTGGCAGCAATGGGCGTCTTGCGCTGGAGTTTGAGGTATAGTGGCGACGCCTGGTGACGGCGGGAGAAGTTATATCTGGGTAGTACCAGCTGGGGTAGTATTGAGCCCTGGCTGTGGCGAGGAACGTTTCTAGCCCGAGTTTTACGTCGATTCGCAATTTTTTCGGCCCTGTTGCGAGTGCGAAAAGGCTCGTCACTTCTCAGAGACCACGCTGCGGGCTGACCGCAGCCTAGTTTAACGAAAACGGACTCTCCGTGTGCCGTGGGACGTAATGCTTGAAGCAGAAGGAATCGGCGACGCCGATCCGGAGAGACCTAGCTCAGCCGCAAAAAAGCGTCCCCGTCGTTACTGCTGCGGCGTGAGCTGCCACGAGCAAGAAGGCCTGAATCCCAACACCACATTCAACCGTTTTCTTTCAAGGCCTAACGAAGCGGAGCGTCGGGCGCGCTGGATAACTTCGCTACTACACTACGAGCAGCACAGGTTAGAGAGTTAAATGTGCTCATCCTTGACCTCAAGCCAGCACGTTGAGGCAGCGCAGTAAGGCAGTATTGATTACACCCCATCGATGTTCGAACGCTATCATTAAAAGCTACATCAAGCGAGCAGCGCACGAGCCCGCGCTGCAGCGCGATTCGCACGTACGTTACTGCATGCGAGCTCATATGCAATGCATCAGTTATTTATCAGTTGCTAAAGGGACAGATGGCCGCTACTACTGCTACTACTGCGCAGGCATAACTACTTGTCTAGCGGCATGCAGTCAACAAAGATTGCAGGAGGCCCGCCGTTTCGCGGCATGCTGAAAGACCGCTGCCGTCGCGGCGCGTACGATCGTGCGCTCGAGCAGTTCGTACATCGCGGCAAGCTGAAAGACCGCTGCCATCGTGCGCTCGAGCAGTTCCGTACACATGATGTCTGCTTATCGCTGCTGTGAATTCATTTATAGCAAGCATTTCCTCGCGTTTGTGCGCCTGAATCTAGCAGCGTGCAAACCTTACCTGAAGTTCAACTTCGTGCGCAACTCGCTTCACTTGAGATTGACACCGTGCTAAAACTTCACCGCTTATTTCCTGAACGGCGTACACGTATTCGGCGTGGCATAGTTTCTTGCCTTTACGCAGCGTGCCATCCCTGAAAAAAAATCTTTGGCGCCCGATATTCGCTGCAAGCCGTGGTACAACACAACCGAAAGTGTTGTGTTGCGAACGCGCAGTTCATGTTGTTAGCGTGCTTTCCGAAGCAGACAACCGAGCTGGGTACTGCCCAGTTTCGGATTGAGGGCGCTTTTTAGCACCATTTTCCAGCGCCCCCTGGGCAACGCAGAAGCCCCATACAGACGGATGCCGATCCGCGCTCATCCCCTGAGGCCACGGCGGAACGTGTCCGTCTCTAGAAGGAGCGCAAGCTCAAATCGTTGAGGCAACCGCAGCACCCTGTTACGACTGGCCAGTGCGGTGAACAATTTTTGTCGCGCCGCCAAAGCCACGTCGAAAACCCGGACGTTTTAAGTACGCTGAGCCGCCCGTAAGCTACGCAAAAAATTGCGTAGCTTGCACTAGTGGCGCAAGGCTAAAGAAACAACAGAGCTGATCGGTCATATCCTTACGAGTAATGCTTTTCTGGAATTTATTGATTATTGATCGTATATCAATTAGCTATTGATTGGCTATCGATTGGCTATCACAAGGCATTGGCCATGTATTTGGGCTAGGCTAATCACTACCAAGTCATCCACATTTTTTCCGAAATTATTGACTATTGATTGATTATCGAATTGACTATTGATCGATTAAGGTGAAGCGAGGCGCAGGTGTGAGCAGTGACGTCATTGCTAGCGCGGCGGCGGAGGAGCTAGGCGAGGCAAGGCGCAGCTGCCACTGTAGCGCAGCTGTGCGCAGTGACGTCATCGCTAGGCGAGTTTTTGCGAGCGCTACGCGGGGAAACGAAAAGCTTAAACAGCTCCGCTGTTAAAAGTCGCAGTTTCGCCCGAAAGGCGAAGCATCAATTGCGATAGCCAATTAGTAGAGAGCTATACGGAGGAAGGATAGTAGTTTTATCGGCTGTATGAACTTGGACACATTCGCTTACTAACTGAATTCATAAGCATGATGTCAGCGCTCACAAGCAAACATGAAAAGATCACACTCAATAAAAGAGTTTAGCGGAGCGTTGCTTACGCTCCGCTTCACTTCATGCACACAGCCGACTGCATGAACCACGTTGATTTGGCTTGTTTGACAAGCGCGTCTTCCCGAGCATAGCCTCCTATATTTTTTTTTTAAATATAGGAGGCTATGTCCCGAGACGCCGGTCACGCGCGCTTAGCATGGCTGTAAAAAATACAAAGCAACCAGTAGACGCACCCTAACGCTCCGCTCAAATGGCTTCGTAGCGGAGCGTGGGCAGCGTTCGTCATTCCGCTGCCGATATAAGCCTTATGCGCACGCGCATTAGCGTTTTCGCTAGCGTTCCGTTGAGCTGCTGTGCGTGAATCGTTAGAACACGACGGTCTGAGCGGAGCGGACCGTGAGCGCTCTGCTAAAGCTGTCTAATGACCGCAGACAACCACTGTAAAAACGCTGGCGTGAGCAAGCGCGGCCGCAGCAGCGAGCGAAGGTTCGTGCAGTCTATCGCTTCAACGAAAACTGAGCGGCGAAAGCACAGCGCACGTAACGGTAGGAGCCGTGTGCATATCGCTTTCAAGATACGGTGCGCGCGACCGCCCGCAGCCGCGCAAAGCACGCAGTTGCTGGCAGAGTAGAAGCTGCACTCCTTCCCTCCCGCGCTGCCGTCCCGCTTTCCTCCTTTCGCTTGCGAGATTGAGTCGCCAGTTCCCCTTGCGCCCTGTCGCAAGATACACAGTTGCTGACATAGCAAAACGTCGCCCCTTCCCTCCCTCCCTCCCATACCCCCACGGCCTTTCGCGTGACGGAAGAGGTCACGTTTACTCTCCGCCGTGCGTTCGCTCTCCTTGAAAGCACGCGTCCCTCGCGCGCTTTCACTCGCACATACAGCATACGGCGCGCGGCGACAGTTTTATAGCCCTTCGACTTTATACGGAACCTCACGGCGACGACGATGGCGACGCCAATTGCATAAATCCGCTTGGAGTGTCCATATAATTGCTTTCGCAATAAAACACCAAGGAAGCCGCAATGGCGAAAAGACGTTGTTAGCGGCCCTGATGTCTTCGTAGGCTCCATAGTGCTGTCTCCTTTCAACGAGTGGGACGGTTAAGCTTCGTGTGTACATTTCCTCTTCTGCTCCTCAGCGAGAGAAACGCTGGCTGTCTAGTACTTGAGCTGGGTCATTCAAAGAGGCCGCAGACATTACTTGCACGAGAAATTGAAGCACATAACCAAGTAATTGTGGACAATTCACAAAATAATTTCTTAATTTATTACTTCATAGCAGGTATTCCAATTTACGCATTGTAGCCGGCGAGCTTGCAAGGCATGTTCACTTTTTAATAATGTTGTCTGCTTGGCCAGTTGATACATGATAACAGTGCGGGTGATCCAGCGTTGTCATGTGCGTTTCTATTTCTTTCTCGCACCTGCTTGAACCCCCACACTGGCATATCGACTGGGAACACATTTTTAGGATGCACTGTTGTTCCATTTACCTTTTTTAACAAAACAATCTTTTGTGCATTGAAGCACGAAAGTAACTGGGACGCCCATGTGTTTCATCGCACACTTTGGCAATGAATATCTTGAAACTGGTGTCATCCACCAGTTGGATGACAAGGCGTATCCACCAAAGTGAATACGCCTTGGAAGATCACCGACTGCAATTCGTAAAGTGCAATATGTGCAATAAGGTAATTAATTAGAAATATAATTAAGGCATTTTTCTTATTTAGTTGAATATGCATTTTGATTTCTCGTGGAAGAGATGTCCGCTTTTTTGAACAATTGAGCTCAAGAACTACAATTCTGATGCTATAGACAAGTTAAAAAACAATTTTGTAGATCTTAAAAATTATCACCCGGTTTACCAAACATAAACATAAACACTACACAACGTGTGCTTGAAGGAGCACAAAAGTCTTGAGGCGCGACCACAATCGGCAACACCTGACATGTAACATTGCGAGAACATTGTTTTCCGTAGATCTGGTGTCACAGTTCAGCGCATGACCCCCCGCGGTGGCTCAATTAGCTAAGGCGTTGCGCTGCTGAGCACGAGGTCGCGGGATCGAATCCCGGCCGCGGCGGCCGCATTTCGATGGAGGTGAAATGCAAAAACGCCCGTGTGCTTGCGTTGTAGTGCACGTTAACGAACCCCAGGGGGTCAAAATTAATCCGGAGCCCTCCACTACAGCGTGCCTCATAATCAGAACTGGTTTTGGCACGTAAAACCCCAGAAAGAAGAAGTTCAGCGCATGCCTATGCTTTTGCTGACAGCGTAGTACGACTTAAATAGCATGAGCCCCCTCAGTCTCCTCCGATCTCTGCACAAATAAAGTTTCCAGAAAATGCAACAGTACCCAAAGATGCAGAACGCACCACACGTCAGGATTGTCGGGCTAGCGCATTTTAGTCGGTGCTGATACCATGCGCTTTAGGCAAAAAAAAAAAGAGCTCCCCAAGATATAGTTCTCCTCTTTTCCTAAGCAAAAAATAAAAACCGTCATGCTCTTTGAAATGCGTGTTAAGAACGGCTAAAACAAAGAAAAGTGCTGTGATGCTTGCTAATCTATTGTAATTTGCATACAACTGCGACAGGCAATCTGCACCATGCGAACTTTATCTTATTTTTCTTTGGAGTCAAAGTTGCATACTGTCTTGGTAAATTATAGTTACGTTCTTGGTCATTAAGGAAAAGGATATATTAACTTTGGGATGCGTTTAAATGCGCTGCAGCCGAGGTACAGGGCTGCGAGTCAGACAGACGTTATGCAGCGTAACTGAAGCACTCCCTCGGGGAACGTGGATGCATGCATGCATGGATATGTCGCACCGTAGTCGGTATGCACTCTGTACAGGAAACCAGTTTAGCAGCGAGATGCGAATGCGTCTATATTCCAGACACCATCTATGGTTAGTGACGTCTCATGCAGCTTTAATAAAATGCCAGCACGCCTTCCATGAGGATTGTCCCGAGGGTACGCGGTCTCATGGCAGACATGAGGACGACCCGCTAACGAAAGAGCATTTAGAGTACGCTGCATTCTTTACAACATAAGTCTGTAGGTGCACGTGCTGATCAGAACAGAGCTCGCGTGGACAGACAAAAAGAAAAAAAGAAATATACCTACATTAACCAGCCACCCTCTCATAACATACATGCACGAACGCAGACACACAATAATAATTTCAGAGCAAGCCCTAGCCTGGATCAAAGGACATTGATGAGTGCATAGACGTTAAAATGAAACTTATAGACCCGTTCATAATTTCGTTTAAATGTACTAAAAAGTCTTCTCTTTTAAAGGGACTGACAACCGATATTTATGGACCCACTTTTTTATGGCGCTACGAAAAGCTTACCCTCGGTAATGTATACACCTGCAGCAATTACTTCCAAAAGTGCGTGGATATTTTGCAAACAGAATTTTTCGATCTTAGCAGCCTCTAAAAAATTAAGAGTCCCTCCTCCAGCAACGCTGAGAAGTGATAGCGATGCCGATAGCCCGCCTCGCAAATTGTAAAAGCCTCCCATCGTCCTGCTTTGATTGGAGGAAGTGCAACTGTGGTTAGCCACCTATATTGTCACCTTTCCAGCCACTTTTAAAGGTAAATAGACTGGTACGTAAGTTTGCATTGCTGTACAGACCTTTCTTACAGCTGCACCGCGTTCTTTTCCCAAGTGCACGCCTACGTCATGGCTGGCTGGCCCCCGTCGTCGTTACTCAGTCGATAGACGAGCCAAGCCAAGTCATCGAAAACGAAGGCGAAAGCAGCGCCACTTTTCTACTCACTACAAACGAAGGCTTATCTGCACATTGTAAGTTAATAAAAACTTATAACAGAAGGAATTTTACTGCATTTCAATATTAATAAAAAGACCAGGAACAGCATACACTGGTAGAAGGTCACGTGGTAGACCTCTTAAATAGGTTCGTGTTTTTGCCGCATGGCAAAGGTCATGGCAAAGGTCACGCCAAAGGTCATTTTTCACGACTTTTAGAGAAGAATTAAAAATATAAATCCACGTTTAATGAAAAAAACAGGGCCGATCTTTCCATCCGCGGGGTTATCTCAATTCATGTTCTGAGCGGTTGTCTGTCCCTTTAACTATTTTTTATGCATTCACATGTAAAGTAACTCTGAGCAAGAACACTTAACTTTTTGTTTCTTGCAGCAAGCCAGCAGATCAAAATGCAGCCCTTTTAATATCGCTTAAATCCGTCCCCGGGTTTGCTGGAACTGACCCTATAGGAGTACTGCAGTTAGATTCTGTACGAAATTGCTCGGCTGAAAGCGATTAAGGAAAGGAGCAGTGTAACAGGTCAGCGAATACGGCAAATAACACCATAAAGCATCCACAGCCTCTGCTAACACCACACCTTTCCCACGAGGTAGTATGAATAATTATTCCGCTACTGCATTATAATAATATTTTAGTGCATTTAAAATAATATTAAAATAGTAAAAAATTAATAATAAAATTAATAAAAATGGAGCACTATGTAAATTCTTTCCTGCATACACCTACTATATACCATTTGAACAACACGCGTCAGAGCATTTAAGCAAACAAATTTCCTGCTTAATTGCGAAGCCTGATTTTTGAAAATGTAATGCTGACAAGTCAAGTTCGAACCTTCCTGCGAAAGAGACTTGAAACGGAGGAAAAGCAAGGAGTTTAATTAGAAGGAGGTACGGTTTGCTGCCTTGTGCGTGGAGAAGGGAAAAATGGCTGACGTTTAACGCTTGTAGACCTAGTTATCCCGAGCAAAAGGACAGGTTGGCTTGGTTTTGCAAAGACTATGCACACATTATTTCCTTAATGCACGCTTCCACGCTTGGTACGCTTCTCTATAACGTGCTAATCTGGCTTCCCTTTGCTCCGGTGTTTCAGCATCTAACGTAGCCTTTGCTTGAGATTTCGCAGTTTGGCGACTGGATGATTGGATTCAGCATGTCACTTGAGCTGAAGCGCACGCACCGACGGCCCAGCCGGGGCGCCATCCATGGCGAGACTGGGCCACCAAGCGCCAGAGCATCCCTTAAACCCTCACCTAGTCCCGTGGTACCGCACCTGCGACGCCTCTCCGCTGCGGACCACGTGGCGCGATGTTACACGTACCACACTTAGGCTCCGGCGGCTCAAGGTCATTGCGACGCGATGAATGATCTTGCGAAACAGGGCGCAGTAGAGCGTTCGCTCTAAAAGGGATTTAAAAAGACAGGAAGGGAGAAAGATGAACAGCGAAACGGAAATCGGCGCGCAAACCTCTCACGTGACACACATCACTATCTCAGTCTAGATCAGTCGCAGGGCCGCACACTGCAGCATGAAAACTAGTACTCTGGCAGCCTTTTGCGCGCGACTACGTTCGTTTTGGTCTCACAGTGGCCGACTGCCCGGTTTCTCAAGCGCGGTGCTCAGCAACTGTATATCCGTACTATAACTTGGGCCGAGACACATTATATGCGCAGAGAAGATGCTTGGTCGCACACGCCTTTAGGTATTCTCTCAATGGTCAGCGGAATGTTCAATTTAGCTAGAAATTTTAGCAGACGAAACCCCAAGTTGCCTTCCCCGCGAAAATAAAAGAATATTCCGTCGAAACGTTTACAATACTTGTATACCAAAACCCTTCCCCTCCCTTCGTGCTGGGTACCTAACATGGTAAGGTCAAGCTAACCTAGTAACAGTACCCCCTCCCTCTCTGCGTCCTTGTCTCTCTCTCGCTGACAATAAATCATGAAATAATCAACCTTCATGCTTTTTGCTCGGTATGATTGTTTGTCGTGGTCAGCTTAATAATATTGTGACGAAGGTAAAGCGTGGGCAAAATTATATTTTAAAGATATATGCACAGAGAAGCATCAGCCAAAAAGGGTTGAATAACAACAAGCACGAACGTGCTTTTTCGATCGTCGTCCTCGTCGTCTTGCTGAGCGCCTTCTTCTCAATGCAGCAATGGCCTGTAACATATGACCCCCGGTGGTCGGAGCGCCGTCTCGGCGCTTATACAAGGGAGGGGTTGTAGGCTGAAACGTATCTTGAGACGGGACATACCCGCAGCGTCGTTGGAGAGAGAGAGAGAAAAAATTCATAAGGGAAGGGCAATGAAGATGACGAGCGGCCATCAAACTGGGTGATCACGTATGTGACCTCGGTGAGCTGGCGTAAAACCTTGTAGGGCCGGAATAGCAGTAAAGAAGTTTCGAAGACAGGCCGACGTGCCGGCAAGGCATCCAAAGAAGGACCAACGAGCCTGGTGTGAAGGGAGTGGTTATGTGGTGGCTAGTGTGACGGGCCTTTTGAGTCCTCTGCGAGGCAAACATATGGTCCCGTGCGATGTGACGAGCACGAGCAGCAGCGTCGCGGCCCTATTCTGTAGAAGTGTGCATAGCTGTGGAAGTAGTTGTTGAAATGGCAACGTGGGGTGGCGGCCAAAGAAGAGATAAAAGAGGGAAAGGCTGGCGGTGTCTTGGCGGAGCGATTTGTATGCGAATGTCACATAAGGCGAAAGTTTGTTACAATCAAGGTGATCTGCTGAAACATACATGGATAGCATCATGATGAGCATGCGATTGAGGCGTTCTGTATGTTCATTTGTCTGCGGGTGGTAGGCCGTGGTTCGCTTGTGACGTGTGGAACACGAGCGAAGAATATCGTAGCCAACTTGTGAAAGAACAGACCGATTGTGATCTGTCTGCAGCTACCGTGAAGCGCCGTGGTGGATTACGTCGTGAAGCAGGAAGTCTGCAACATAAGTGGCGCAACTGGTCAGCAGTGGCCGTGTGATGGCGTATCGTGTCGCGTAGTAGTAGCTACGGTGATCGACTTGTTCGCGAAACAGACGTTGCAAATGGTCCAACGAGATCAAGGCTGATGCGGTAGGACGGACTGGTTGCAATATTTATATAGTGGGCCGGCAGGGTGCAAGGACGAACTCTTGTGGCGTTGACAGGACTCGGAACGAGCAGCGTACCGGCATCCAGAACGATAAAGCTTCACCAGAAGAACCGACGCCTCACGTGGTCGTATGTGCGGCATACTCCGAGGTGGCCAGTTGTTTGGGCATCGTGGAGCTGCTGGAGGAGAGTAGATCATCGATTATGCACCTCATGTTTGCATCACTAAGCTGTTCATTGCCTAAATTGCCGCAGAGAGCTCAACACATGCAAGCTACGATCACTCTCGCGACGCACCTTTCCAAGCGCCTCATCACATCGCCATTAGAAGAGCACCAGCAACGCGTCGCGCATGTCGAGACATCACGTGTGTCTCGTGCACGCGCACGCGACAGCGACCGTCCAATGAGAAGTCACCGCGTGCCTCCAGAGAAGTGCGTTCGGTGTAGAGACGCGGTTGACTGGAAAGGGCTCTAGGTACATCTGCTTGTAAATTGTGTGTAAGTGTTTTAGTCTTTAGTTTCCGAGCACAATAAGTTAGCCCAAAATAAACCAGTTTCTTTAGTGTGCTTCGTTGAAGAGCACTACATTTCTGGTATAGGTGCGGAGTATGATTGGAAGTCCCCAGTACACAAGATAACGGAGCCCCGACCCTCAGCGATTGGAACCCGGAGCACTCACTCCAGTATACCTGCGCACAAGCTGCCGCCTCTGAGGAGACCCGCCTGAGTTCGGACCACTTCCTGGTGCTGTAGCAGTGCAGGCAACAGTTACCACCGACAACACAACCATGACCAGTCCGGTGGCATCGTCCCAGCTCATCGTGTACCCACCACGCATCCCTGAGCCCTTCCACGACGATATGTTAGAGGTGAAAGACTCGTTAGAACTCTTCTAGCGAATCGCAGATTTCAACGGCTGGCACGAGGCGCGCAAGCTTGGCAACATGTACTTCGCGTTAGAAGAGTTAGCCAGCACATGGTATGTGAACTTCGAATTTTGGCGACAGGTCCTTGCTACTTATGCCAGCACCGGTCGGTGGGAGAAAGCAGACAACGCTCTACAAGCCAGAAACCAGCGCACTAACGATAGTGTCGGCATGTATATGAGGACATGTCCCGCCTCTTCAAGCGCGCTGATCGGGATATGGCCGAAGAGAAAAAAATACGCATGTGAAGCGTGGCGTTAAGCAGGAGCTGTTTGAAGGGCTCGTTAGCGCCCCACCACACAGTGTGGTTGAGCTTCGCCCGGAAGCTACAATAGAGAAGCCGCTGCAGCAGCGTGCGCTTGCTATGCAATCGTGATGTCAGCAGCGCTCCAGGTCACCTCCTTTCAGCAGGTCCAGGCAGTAACACCGAAACGCTAAGAGAACTGTTGCGATCTATTGCAAAGGAGGAGCTTCGAAAGCTGCAGCTACGAAAAGCCACGCCGACACTTTCAACTCTCGCCACCGTTATCCGGGAGTAAGTTCGGCACGCCATTGTGCAAAAAGGATGCGAAGCACCGCCTGTGCCTATTGAACCACCACCACCGATGCGCCACGGGATGACGTACGCTGATGTGTTATGCCAACCAAACATGCATAATGCTCCATTCGCGGCTCTCATTGCCGTCAGGCGCATCCGCGCTGTGGACCCCTTATAGCAGAGATGAGGCCACGAAAAAGCAACATGTGGCGTGCAACCGACCGGTCGCCACCCTGTTTCCACTGCGGGGAAACTGCACACCATTACCGAATATGCCCATATGGCAGAGCAAGTGTTCGCGGTTTTACGATTAATGCATCTTGCCCCCGTAATGGTCACAATTTAACCCGTCGGAGATGGCGAGGACACACATGTCGGAATCATGGGCAGAATCATAGTCGGTAGGATCCACGGGATGGCGTGATAGGCAATCGGCATCCTGGTGCATGGCGCCGGACTTGAAAAAGACATCAGAGCTCTATTCTTGAAGCTTTATTGCCCAGCAACCAAGTCGTCCAGTCGGATCTTCTAGGTACAAGAGGCAGCACAGCGAATGATGGTTTGAGATGACAGAAAACACAGCGAATGATGGTTTGAGATGACAGAAAACGTGCGGCCAAACAAGAAAGGTCTACCTTTTGCGACCACACAAACTGGAGCAAGGTATTCGCGGTCAGGGATTGAGTACTTGCACTTTGAAGGAGAGAAGAGGCGTCAGGCGAGTGCGATTACGCTGTCTTGGCCTTGTTGCCACATTGCGAGACCAGCGCCGATGTCATGTCCTCTTGCATCGGTTCGTACTTATGTAGGCGCTGTGGAGTCAGAAAGCATCAAGATGGGAGCTGTCATAAGCTATCTGATGAGCGTGCGGAATGCATTGGCTTGTTCCGGACCCCATGAAAATGTGATTTCTTTTTTCAGCAGCTGTGTTAGCGGACGGGAAATGTAGGCGAAGTTCTTGACAAAATGCTGGAAATAAGAACGCAAGCCAAGAAAGCTCCGGACGCCGTTGGGTGAACGCGGCACATGGAAATCCTTTACGACATGAGTTTTGTAGGAATCATGTTGCAAACAACGAGAACTCACACGGTGGCATATGACAATAATTTCATGACGGCCGAAGCTGCACTTTGAAGAGTTGAATTGAAGGCCAGTTCGCCGGAAACGCCAAGCACTGCCAAAGGGTGAGTGAGCAGATAGTACACCATTATTTTAAACGTGGCAGCAGCATTACATAAGCCAAAATGCATCAGTTTTAGTTTTAAAAGAGACCGTCGACTGTAAGAAATACGGTGTTTTCGTGGTTCAGTATCCTGAGCGGAGGTCGAAGGATGAGAAGCATAGTAGAGCCGTGAAGGCAGTCGAGGGCGTCATCAGTACGCGGAAAGTGGGTAGACATCCTTACGTGTGAATTTGTTCAAGTGATGGCAGTCGATGCAGAACCGTCAGCTGCCATCTTTCTTTACTAAGACGACAGGTGATTTCTAGGGGCTACAGGAAGGTTGAATGGCGTTTTTTGTGAGTATCTTTTCGACCTCGCACTGAATCACTTGCCACTCAGCTTGTGCACGGTGGCCATGTGGACGTGTAGACATGTGGACGATGGCCATGGGGACAAAAAAGTTGTAGTTACGCCCGAAAGACGAAGCATCAATTACGATAGCAAATAAGTAGAAAACTGTATGGACTAAGAAACACGTATAGACTTGTAAACATTCGCTTACTAATAAATTAACAAGGATATTGACACGCACGCGCAAGCAAACATGAACACATCTCACTCGATGACCTCGAACACTCGGTATCAAAACGCTGGAGTGAGGAAGCGCGGCTGCAGCAACGACCGAATTGACATGCGTGCTGCCTCTCGCTTCAACGCGAACTGAAGACGAGAAGGAGTGTGCTGATCTGGGCTGATTGGTACATCATTAGTACGGGAACAAACAGCGCTAGGACAAGACGAGGTGAGTACGACAGACAAGGCGCTGAACTAACAACGTATGGTTTATTGCAGGTAATGCAATATATACAATACACATGCTCAGCGCAGTTCAGCGCCTTGTCTGTCGTGCTCACTTCGTCCCGTCATACCACTTGTTTGTTACCGTCCTAATTAGCACGAGAACACAGCGCACACGAATCTATGAGCACTCGGCGCGCTCTGTCCCCCTTCCAGATCGTGTTCAAGATAGGGCTCACGTGGCCGCGATATACGCAGCCGCCAGCCGAAGTAGAACGCCCCCCCCCCCCCCCCCACATCCCTCCTTTTCCCCGGTGCCTTGCGCACGATGGTCGACAACCGGCCTACATTCCCTTAAAGTGTCAAGAATGCGGCAAAGAATTATTCGCATTAAAACAAGAGCATGACGAAGCAATTAATAAAAACTGTTAAAGTCCAGAAATTAGGCACATGAAGCAGCACGCCTAGAGCGCTGGCGAGCCGGAAACAAGTACAGTTCTCGTGGAGAACAACATTTTCGTGAACAACGAAACGCGCAAGTAGACAACAATAAATTCCCTTAGGAAATGCTTCAACCGCACTTTGCGCACCATGACACTTGCGGTGGTAACATTTGTCTTCTCATTGTTATTATTTTTACAAGGAAATGTATTCCAAACTGGAAGCCATGTTCACAGTATGGTAGTATATGGAAATGCTTCGAAATTTTCTACCGTCTCGGCCCTTTCACCCGCTTACCTAGTGCAATGTAGCTAACCGGGCTCGAGCATTGTAAACCTCCCTGCCAGCTCATTATCACATTGCTTTCTCTCTCTTTTTCTCTGTCAATTACTGTGTTTTTCTAGCAAAAAAAAAAGCTAATTTCCGAATAAACTATCTAAGCGTTAGTTAGAACGTAAATTCTGCTTGCTGCTCGTTACGACAGAAAATGGCCTTCTCGAAACGGCAGAAGAAAAAATGAAATTGTTCAGCGAACGTTTGCATAACACAGCCACCGCATTGTAGTAAACACCCGGTCAGAGAAGATCATAAGGTCACTGGATCATTTCTGCCGCAAATCACTCCTTGAGCCTTAACGGTGCTCGGTTAGGCCATTGGTTGGACATGTTTAGGTACGCCGCTTTTTGCGATAATGCAGGAATACTTATTATGAAAGGTCACTGTCTGCCCCCGTAATATTGTAGTATGCAAACTTCAACGTAGCATCCACAATTCCTGAGCTTGGGATAAAAGCAGAGTGAATTCAGTATCCGGCTTCAGCAGGAAATATGCAGATATAAGTCCTCACGCGAAGTTCGGAGTGAACAGTTCATTAAAAACGCATTCTGGACTTCTCGTTAGTAGTAAAACTTGAATGACCTAAAGGAAGGCGAACCATGTCTACGCAGATTAAAAGGCAAGGTCGACCAGCCTGCAAGATTAGAAGTGCTGATTTTGCTCCTGCGCGCTGTCTGGGAAAGAAAATGCTGAGAGGCACATGGCTGGCAAAAATGATCGATCAGAACTATAGCACTGAACTTCTATTCCTAAGAACAATTGACGTGCCTCGGGAAAACTCAAATGTACTAGAAACCCAAGTTACCATCACATCGCCGTCAAACCTCGCGTTAGTAAAATACAAGGTTTAGCGAAACCAGACAGGAGCCTACTCGCTGCGTGTGCGCCTCCAAACCGTAAGTCGCAGGAGTATGAGCAAGGAAGCGGATAATGAAGAGTGTGAGGGGAAAACCACCTGTTACGCAAACGGCAAAAGAAAAGAAGTTAAACCGTCTCGCGAGTTGCTCAAGGCTGGGCTTCTGCCAGACCTAGCGCCGCGTATTCGCGCGTGAATTATAGTTAACCTCCGCGAAAGAGCACAACGTTCGCAGTTCCCCCGTCTAGCAGAAGATAATCACACTGAAAAGAGCCAGCGGCTCGTTAAAGCATGTCCGCTCTGGGCGCTGGAACTTGCGGAAGAGCTGTTGCCAAGGTACGGAGGAATGTGATGATTTCTCGCACAGGGAACGCCGCGCCCAATCTTTCGGGCCGAGATGACCAGCCTAACGGCGCCTTGTTTTCTTTTGCCCGCCTTTTGAGAAAAGCAGCAGCTGGTATTTAAAATAAGCTACTCAAGTACTGAGAGAGAGAGAAACGCGAAGTACGCCCATCGCGTTATTCGAGCACACGTTTAAGTAGTGGACGAGCCCGCTTGCACTACCAGGAATGCGGCCTTAGTAAACGGTAAATCTACCACTAAGAGTCTGCGTCGCGCGAGATTGAGCGTAGGCCAACTCGAGAAATCTCTTAAAAAGCACAATAGCGAGAGTAGCACCAGTGGTCAATACAGCACCTAAAAGGTCACTCAAGGCTGAGTGAAAGAAAAAGGAGCAGAACTTTGACGGGCCTGTTGCTGCCAACTTGCCTAGTCGTGTTTTCAATGTAGCCACAAAATTGTAGACATTTGTCCAGGTAGTGATTCCACTTTGTCCTATAACCGATTCCCACTGTACCAAAAAGCCTCGCTTTCCGCTGATCAGCATTCCGGAAAAAGATGCGTCAGCGAAAGAACAAGGAAAAGAGTAAAATGTGATATCATCAGATTCAAGGCCAGAAAAAAAACAAGAAAACCAAGTTCTTATTTAACGGCGCATAATTTTCATACGTGTCCCAGGCCTTTAATTAAAATGTGTTGCTAAGCGAGGCAAAGTGTTTTATGTGTAAACGCCCTTGTTCACGCGAGGCTCTGCACGCCCATCATACGTGCGTGCAGGATCGGGACTTCCGGGAACTGGAGCAACTGGAGAAGTGTCGACGCAATGGTGTGGCTCGGGGCCTCAGATGACTCCCCTGCCCGAGTTGTCAGGGGTGGCAACATATGCCTGTAACGTAGGGATGACGTTGCGCACCGTCGTTCACACGCACAAGCACAGCGTTGTACGCCCCCTTGCCCGGCGGCTATTTTACCTTGGCTTTCCCAGAATAAAGCGTCTTCTCCCCACCCACACTCGTCTCGTACGTGTCACAATACCTTTACGTTCGTACTGGCGGGGGCCGAATTTGATGTGGGCTGCACAGTGGAGGCTCGTAGCAATGTCCTCATGTGAGATGCTTATAATGGCTAGGTTTTGTTCCCCGTGTGGATATGAGGACGTTTCCAGGATCACCGCCACGTGCTACAGTATACGCATGGGCCACGTGCTGAAGGTGAGGCTATCTCGAGGTCGGAATACGAATTTAAAGTCGCGCAATGGCAGTGTGAGCAAGAATCCTCGCTGGCGTTTAGCAGCTAGGGTATGTGAAGTTTGCACACTTGGTGCGGCATGGGCAAGGCGTTTCCGCTTTTGCCCGACGACAAACCAATTGCTGGAATCGTCGCCCTCGGTTGTGGGGGCGGTCTCGGTGTACATGGTCATCGAAGAGACAGGCTCGCTGGCCACCATGGCCTTAGGAAAACGGTGGGCTGTGCAGGCGCAAGAAAGTGGCTGGATTCCGAGGTGGCGACCCACACGTGCCGAAAGCGTGAGGCTGGACGGGCCGTGCCAGCAGAACGGCGCGGGGGGCTCGGCGCTGGGGCGAGCCATGGCTGCCATTGTTCGGGTGAGAAACCGTTCGTGCCGAACTACGTGCCACTGGAGCGGAAGTTATAGGCGCATCTAAGCTCAATGAGCGCACGTGACTTCTGTGACTTTCTGTGAGTTCTCGGCCACCTGTAATGCGGTGTCGTGCTCAGTCATAGTGATTTTATTATGGACACTGTCCGTGTTTCAAACTGCGCACTGCACCAGTAGTGAACAGTTGTTCCTCAAGACAGCACTGCGCCGAAGTGCTGTCTGTTCCCCAACTGTAATAAAATGTGTGCACTTTTCCATCATGTTTCATAAAATTATTGCGTTTGATTTCCGTTTCCCCATGTGCATTTTGCCATGTTTTTAAAAGCACTAACTACAGTGGCATGAAATGTTTTAAAAGCGACGGCCTTATACGCATGAACGACGTCGCGTCGTGCGGTTCACTTGAAGTAGCTCTAAACACCACACGGCGAACACGAGATTTTCACACTAGTCGTGATAACTTACTTAAAATTAAATAACATATGATCATGCATTCGTTCTTTGCTCTTTTGGCGATGCAGCAATAGAAGTCGTGAACCATTTTCTTATGGTTTAACGCACACGACCTTTCATCGTTACGGTTTTTGTGTCTTACTACCGTCTTACAGCGCACATGGAAGTATCGGGTGGTACAACGCCTAGAATTTCACAGCAACAAGCTCACATAGAGAGAGAAAGAGATAAATGAGAAGCAAAAGGCAGGGAGGTTAAGCGGATCATAGATATCCAGTTTGCTACCCTGCTCACATAAAGAAACATATAACTATATATAGTATAGCTAGCGTGCAAATAACGCCGAGAATGCTGAAGCAGCTTCGCATGACTACAGATTCATTTCAGCTGTTCCCTAATTTGAGTGATTTAATACAGCTAACTGGTACTCGTTTTCTTTCTCATTCAGGATACAACGCCCAGAATTTCCCAGCAACAAACTCACATAGCCAGAGATATAAATCACGTGCGAAAGGCACCGAGGGTAACTAGAAGACTGATATCAAATTTGACTCAGCTCACAAAAAAAACAGGGAAAAAACAGATAACTAATATAGCTAGGGTGCAACTGACGGCCACAATGATGAAGCAGCTCCGCATAACTACAGATTCATTTCTACTGTTCCATAATCTGACTGATTGAGTACTGTAATGAATTACTGACGCAATCTGCCTAAGGCCTTGTAACAAGGCTGGCAGTACTTGCAAAATAAATATTTGTATCATTGCCACCTTGCAATACAGCTCTTAACCGTGGCTGCTTTTCACCATGTGCCTATCAGCAGCACAGTGCGCTATAAGCCTTAGATAATTTAATAATACATTGTTAAGATCACCTATACATATTTACGAGGTGACCCGACGTTAATGGTCGCAAAGAAGGGAAATATATAGTTGCGGCTGGGAGTATTCTAGGAACCATTCTAGTGCGATATACTGGTGCACCGGGTGATTTAAAGGTGGAAATCTCGAGGTTATTATAAATTTAGAAGCAGCGCTCAACTTGTGTTTATTCAAACAGCGTGGCTGATTGTGGACAACGTTTCTAAAATGTCCTAAGGGAGAATGTTGGTAGATAGTTCGAAATAATTGAGAAAGTCACGATGGTACACGCGGTTGCAGAATACTAGTAACAGGTTGACAGGAAGTCTACAAATATGCTTCAATTCAAAGTGGGTGGCCAATTGTTGACAAAATGTTACTATGGTGTCTAAAAAAATGCTAGTTCATTGTTAATAGGTAGCTAACAGAAAATGAACGATGACGTTTTATAATAAAGAATGTTACTAGGAGGTCTCAAGAAACGTGTTTCTAGAGAGTTGGCAGGAAGTTGACGGAAAGTCTACGAACATGTGGCCAATTGGGGATAAGATGTTACCATGGAGTTGTTACGAAGCATGAAAACTGCTTGAAGAATTTAAATTGAGGGAAGCAAGTTGTCATAGCAATAGTCAACAAACGCAAAAAAAAAAATGTTGCTAGAAATGTTTATCAGGCTCGATTTATTTATTTTAAGGCATAGTTTTATTGAACCGTACGTTTGCAGCGGATTGACCAAAGGTGCATGCTAATTTTTTGTCTTTCAAGGCTGTTCCGCATTTTAATATGTGAAAATAATTGATTCGGAGGATCTTGGTGCGTCATGTTTATTTTCGTTCGTTTGTTTGTCCCATGATGAATCTATGGTGTGGCCACTTCATTAAGCTTCGAGAAGTTGTGTAGTTAAAACAGCCGTATTATATTTTTATTGCAATGAAGAAGAGTAGCCTGCACTGAGGGGTAGAGTGCGACTCCGAAGTTCCGGGGTGGTCGAAGCCCAGCACCTCCACCACTTGCTAAGACAAGAACGCAAAGGATGCAGGCGAACGGGCAGCAGTCAGACGCGTTCGGCCAAGGACAGCAACCACGAGCTCATGCCGGTGGCGATGCTGCTGAGGCGCAGGCTATTCTTCTTCATTACAATCTATATATACAGTAACTGAATTGTTCAATGGGCCAACCGTATTTAGAAAGAGGAGAAGCACAACTTCGCGGTTACCTTAGGTTTAATTATTTACCGAACAGTTTCAGTCGGTGGCGCGACCTTTTTCAAGAGATAGAGGCAATTCTCGCAACAGTGTTTTTATATCTTCAGGTAGAGAAAGAACACGCAAAAGAGAGGGAGATGAGAAAAAAAGAAGAAAAAAATTGAGAGAGAGAGAGAGCCGATGACCAGAGAAATTACTTGTTGGTAACGGGGTTCTTCACGACGCGTTCCTGTCATCATTGGCAGTGGCAAGGTGTTCGATACGGTCGCCATTATGCTTGCCTTTACACGTGAGTCATCAGTAACGTTGGACAGGTTTTTGACACGGTCTCCGTTACACGCGCTTTTAAATGATCGACGATGATTCGTGGCGCATTCCCGCCAACAGTGGCAGTGGACATGTCATTGACAAGGTCGCTGTTACGCTTGCTTTGACTTACATGATTGACGAGTATGCCTGCCATGTTGAGCTGAACGTGCAAAAAAAAAAAAAAAAAGAAGCTGAGACCAGGGGCGCTATAACGTAAAATGATTCCAAACTGTTTTGATTCCAAACTCCTGACGTCAAATTTACGTAACCACCGACGCAAGCATCGGGCGGTGACCCGCAGCATTGTCTGAACAATCCAATCAAACAGTCTCCTCGTTTATAGGAGGTCACCTTTGTTCGCTTTCAAAACCAATAACATTGTCTACACTCCGCGGTATTTCTTATCTAATTGGCTGACAAGAGACGAGGAGCACGCTCTAGAGGAGAAGGTTTCGATGGGGACGAGCCAGCACAGTGAAAATAGATAACCGCATGTAGAGGGTGGTGCCGGCATCTCCGATTGGTCGGCTTCGTCTTACTTAGATTACGGTGGCTGGTCGAAAATCGCTGGCGGCGTGCAACGGAAGAAAAAGAATGCCGCTAAAACGGATCCTCAGCAAGGAAGAGTTGGCAGAGCGATGTCGTATGCATGCCGAAAGGGCTCGATAACGTTTTACTGCCACGCAAGAACGTTTATCATGCGCAAATAAATAAATGCTCACCGGCAGGTGTGAGTAGCGGGGCCCTGAGCGATCGGTGGGCAGCCATCTTCTACTTCTTTCGGAACGGGGCAGTCTGTGGCTATTCAGAAAAATTTTCACTTTCGTTCTGCATATTAATGTTTTTTTTGCGTACGTACACGTCACTTTGACGTGGCGAGTTTTCGCGGTTTTGTGAGGTCGTGTGACAGACAGGCGAAGTGGGCACAGCCAGAAAACATTGGACTAATAGCAGAGGGCTAATGGTGAAAAGGCGTCGAATCAGGAATGATTATTTTTCTTTTGTGTGGTTTAATCATGCATAATACGTGTGTACACGTTATATCAGATGGGAGCTATCGCGGTTTTCGTGACGGCGCGTGACAGCCAAGCGAAGTTGGGAGTGGCCCGAAAATGTTTTGACCAATCGTAGAGGCTGATTGCAGAAATTGGAATCAAAACAGTTGTAAATCATTGTACGTTATAGCGCCCCTGGTTGTGCCAGACAAAGAAAAGGGGAAAATACGTTAGAAAAAGCAATGCCAAAAGAAGAAGAAATAAACTGCAAATATAATATTAACAACGCGGCGAAATAAGCACGGAATAAAAATAAAAGCACACTAATGTGGGTGGGTCGGTCCGCTCCCCCAGTGGAGTAGTGGGCATTCTTTCAACATCACACACGTATTCGGCTTGCCTATGTGGGGGTTCAGTTATTATTTAGCTACTCTATGGACTAAGAAACGAGAGGGTTTCCATATGTTCATTTATGCCGAATGTGTCATTTATGGCGTTTGTCATATTCAGAACTATATATATACGTTGAGGGCGACATTCCACGAACTACTTGCGCCAGCGCGGCGAAAGTTACCCTAGCCCTTATACGAGCTGAAATTTCAGTTCACTTTGGATGGGCCCTAAACAAGATTTGACGGCAGGTACACAGTAGTAGCGGCCTCTGATTGAAAATTTACTTTACCGCAAGCGAGCAGGGAAAGATAATTTCGTTAACAGAAACAGCGAATGTGGCTGGCCGTGCTGGGAGTACACGATATAAAAGAGGAGGAATCTCAGCCACGACTAACCGTAATTCAATTATGTCAATAATTGAGCGAAAGCTTATTTCGCTCTCAAAATCCAGAATGCATCACTGCAAACTATCGGATCTACTATGTACTAAGCCCGCATCACTGGCAGCGAAACCGGGCTCAATGTAGATTTCATTACCGCAACCTTCTCGCCCTGCTCCAGTTCACATCAGTAAAAAATATATAAAAGATATCGACTTTCGAAGTAATGCGCCTAAAAGCACCGATGACCATCGCTATGGGGCTAATAACGATGCATTAGTTGGCGGTATAAACGCCAAGCCGTAAACGGCTTCCGACAGGCGCCAAGCGGAGGTTTGATTTCGCCGCGCAATCAAGAAAAAAAAAACACTCCGCAGTGCCGCTTTGCTTTAGCTTTATTATCAACCGCGTCAGCAATTAATTCCTTCCGAACAGTATAAAAACGTCAGCAGAGCAGTTATTGATGATGGGTAGCAAAAATTATACGATCGCTCTCGGCCATTAATTAAGTGCAGTGTTTTTTTTTCATATTACACGTGGCGAAAAAAAAAACGCGTGGGAGTGCACCTTGTGGCATGCATAATTAATGACTGGAAACATGAACGCTTCTGCAGATAAGATAAATATGCGTGACAAAGCGGTTTGCCGGCATTAGTTCTTGCGTTATTTCTCGGCTTTATCATTTGCCTCAGAAATTTGGCCAGATGTACTCTCTATCTTGCAAAGAACACTTTTTGCTGCGTCAGGTTCTGGTACATTGCTTTCCATATAAACGGTGAAGCGCACCTAGTAGATACAGAAGGAATAAAAATATATTCTGGATTGTGCAGGAGCAGGCATAGTGAGTTTGACGAACAGTTTTATTCTTTTTTACCATCCTGGACGTTACATGGGGTTCGTACTACATAGAGATGGGCAAAACGGCTCACTTCAGTGGGCGGCTCGGAACGGTTCAGCTCACTGAAATGAACCTGTTCATTTGAACGGCTCACCGGTTTACTTAGAGGTGTCACCTGCGTTATGCATATTCTATAGTTATTTAGGTTCGAAAAAAAAACGACATATGCATTATGGAATAACCGTGTTATTGGTATTTTCGCTGTGTTTAGAGATTATTTTTACATATTTTAAAAGCATGAATTTTTAGTTGTATTGAAACTTTCTTTTCTCATATTGAGGAGAAAATGCTTACAATACCGTAACAGGCATAACACGACGTACTTTTCTCAGAAAAAAAGTTACTTCATCGTCATTACAGGAGCTCTTCTGTTCTTGTGGTACTTTAAAATCAATCTTGGTCAAAATAAGAACACACAATTATTGTACATTATCTTTCAAGTTTATTCATTTAATTTCATACGCGCGCTCACTATAATGTGAGTGAGCTGTAACGCCATCCAAAATTAATATCGAAATCATTTATTGAAGTACAATAAAAAAATCCTACTAAAGATCCACAAAACTACCGCACGTACCTATCGTTTTTTTTTTCTTGAACGCACGCGCGATTCTGGCGATCATGCCATCATGCTCCAGGACAAAAAAAAATGAGAACGAAGAAATGAAGTTCTATTACAACACAACAGATCATTCGCCTCGTTTTATTGACGTGCTAATGATTCGCGCCCAGAAAATGCAATGAACTAGAATGCCATGGGCGACATTTTCATGACTACGCTAATTAGCAAAAATGATCGACCAGAACGTAAACTGTACGTTCACCTGTTGTCTTTAAAGACCCGTAAGGCCATCTTCGAAGTGTTGTTGCACCAGCGCACGATGTGCGATCGGTGAGAGTCGTTAGACATCGTTCGAACAGCAGCAGGAAACGAACGGTACCATCCTTTGTCAATTAAGGATTCTTTACTTCTTCCTCCGGTGGCATCGGGACGCACAAAAAACCAAAGGGACTGCTGCACATACCACACTGCGAGTGAGTACGAGTAGCGCGAGTCTGCCCACGCCGGCCACCACTCGTCGGTTAGAAAACGAAATCTCGAAACCCAGCAGAAGACAAGGCTCTGACGGCACGGTCCGGCACGGCTCACAGAACGAGAGAGAGCCGGCTTCCTCTCTCCGAAAGAACCGCCGCTCAATTACTGAACCACCGCTCCCTCGCTCTTCAAAAGAGCGGCTAAAAAGAGCCGGCTTGCTCCTGAGCGCTCTCTATAGGAACGGTTACTCACGGCTCACAGAACGAGGGAGTGCCGGCTTCCTCTCTCCGAAAGAACCGCCGCTCACTTACTGAACCACCGCTCCATCGCTCTTCAAAAGAGCGGCTCCAAAGATCCGGCTCGCTCCTGCGCGGAACTAGAGATGGGTCGCTCAGGAGCGAGCCGGATCTTTTGAGCCGCTCTTTTGAAGAGCGAGGGAGCCGTGGTTCAGTAAGTGAGCGGCGGTTCTTTCGGAGAGAGGAAGCCGCTCTCTCTCGTTCAGTGAGCCGTGGCGAACCGTTCCGTCTCTTCTGCTGGGTGCGACTTCCGCGCCATCTATTAGCAGTGCAAGAAAGCACCTGCCCTGGCCTTTCCTCGCAAGAGTCGCCTCCATTCCCTCGTCTTCGCCTGTTATTTGATCCGCTCATTTTGAAGAACTAGTGAGTCGTGATTCAAGTGAGCGGCGGTTCTTTCGGAGAGATAACCGACTCCCTTTCTCCAAAAGAACCGCCGCTCACTTTTACTGAACCACGCCTCACTCGCTCTTTAAAAAGAGCGGCTCAAAAGATACGGCTCGCTCCTGAGCGACCCATCTCTAGTACTACATGTTACTCGGAGCTAGTAGTGCACGGTGGCTGCGTGACTATCGTGAGTTTAGATAGGTAGTGTTAACTATAGTCGGGTAAAACTTTAAAAGGCAGTGGTATTTGCCCCTCAAAGGCGGATGCAGACGAGCCTCCACCAATGGGAGCGCACTCTAGACTGACGTCATGTGCCGAATGGTTGGTGGCCCCGACGACGCGTAGAACATGTAGCCCGCGCTTCGAGGGGGCCGAGTCGCGTCAACGGGACTATTTCTTTAGTCGCGGAAGCAATCGGCTGCTGCACTTCGGTCATCTGGGTGGGGCCACTCCTGTCTTCTTAAGATGTACCAGACTATAGTGATGACACCGAAGGAATCACTTGCTTCTTGCTACGTTAATTTAATTTGCGTGGGCTAAGCTGGCCACGAGTGACAAAATTATTTAAAGTAAGAAACAAAGCTATCGATGTACATAAGACATGGAAAAGAACATATACAGGAGGACGCAGCTAAGCAGCTCAAAACAAAAAGAGTAAGACGATTATGCGCTGCCAGCTCATCGAAGTTAACTCGCGCTTAAAAAGAAAATTGACGAAGCCCATAATGCCCTCCTTACAATGTCGGCTGAAGGTCACTGTGTGAGAACAGCTATCGAGACAGGAAGAAAGACAGATAAAAAAAAGCGAGGCAGAGACTTAGGTCGCGCCCGGTTGGCTACCTTACACGTGGGGAAGGGGAAAGAAAGATTAAAAGGAAGGAAAGCCCGCACACCCGAAGATGAACGTTTATTCACTGCGTATAGAGTGTTCAGTTCCCGAGCTCTCTAAGAATGACGCACTTCCCTTCTTCTGGGAATAAAGCGGACAAGTTATAGTACGTTCGAGGCGTCCACATCTGGCCTACCACAACGTCATGATGAGACGACAATGCGTCATATTTTGCGAAGGAAGTGGTAGTTGAAGGTAGGACATTTCGTTGGGCTAATTCGTACGACTCTGGAGGTGATACCCGTGTAGCAGGAGCATACGAGAGAGAGAGGAAAAAAAACGTTATTGTGTCCGCGATAGGCTCTGCGGGTGACGGGGTGTCCCCCGCTTCCTCAGCCGGCTGCCAGTCCTTGCTTTCTGACGGCGTATTCGGCCATCCGGATGGTCTAGAGCAGCTTTTCTGGGTCCAAGCTGAGCAGAAAAGTCTCTCACTGCTCGGCCGTAGTTATGATGCGTGTAGTTTTAGTGCGGTGGGTATATGTGGGTGAGGCTTTGGGACGTGCCCAGATGTGATCGAGGTCAGCGCGGGCCTCGCAGGCTTTGCAGAGTGGGGAGTATGCATCGGGTTAAATGCGGTGGTATAGCACGGGGTTTGGGAAAGTTCGCGTCTGAAGTAGTCGCCAAGCGGTGGTGTGAGATTTATTCAGTATCTTGTGTGCTGAGCGGTAGCGTAACCGCTCTCTGCGGTAGTGGAGGAGCATTTCTCTGCACATTACCATTCGGTCCCGCGTGTGACCGCGATGCAGAACAGAGGGCTCGTCAGGCTCGGAAGACGCAGGAGAAGTATGATGCACCTGGTGGGCTAGTGCTCAGGTGGCATCGTGAGTGGCTTCGTTTCCAGCCAGACCGGAGTGACCAGGGGCCCAGGTGATCTGGACGCGGCGTTGCCTTGAGGCGGGAGTGTCGGAGAGTACCTTCTGTGCTTGGGGTGCTATCAGTCCTCTTGTGCAGTTGCGAATGGCCGTTTTGGAATCGCCGATGAGGCAGTTTGCATTGGTAGAGGCGTAGGGCAAAGCGATGGCCGTTTCCTCTTCTTTTTCGGGTTGAGTGGTGAGTATTGATGCGGCCGAGGCGAGGCTGTACTGCAAGCCCGCGATCACGGCGACCTCCGTAGCGTAGGAGCACACGAGGACTGACGCAAGAACGAGATGAGTTGTTCCTCTTGTCTTCATCGCCTTTGGACTCGTCGGCTCGCGCTGTACTTTCAACTGTTGATGAAGACAATGTCCAGCGGGAACTAATGACATACAGTCGCAGCGTCTCTCGGTTAACAAAAATTCTGAATATTATGTCGCGGCGCACTGCATAAAGAATTAACCGCTTCGCAGCATCGTCGATCATAGTGGACAATAATTCCCTGGAAAATGTCTTCAAGGTGTGCCTAATGTCATGGCTGAAAAAAAAGAAAGAAATCATGCACTTGAAGCGATCTTCATGTGGCCTGTTTTGTCATCTCATCTGTCCTATGATCTTGGGAACGACGAAGTTCGCTAAGTGCCCATTCATTATGCACCAAGTGGCATTCCTAACTTGCACTCAACCTTTCGTTTGAGCCTTCCATTATTTTTTAATAATGAATTATTTAGAACTTTTTGTTATTACTGTTCGTATTTCATCTTTTTTTTATCTTGTGCCCTAATCACTTGGAGCAACGTGCGAGTAATTTGGATAGGCTAATATTTTTAGCTCTAATTAACGCATGTCTTCTCTCTCGTTTGAATACTCCAAGGCACCAGTTGCTACAAAAACTTACACCCACTAACGCATATTTCAAGGTACCCGCTCAAACAAATTCTTTAGTATTAAGTACTTCTCTGACCTACTTGTGATTATGCGGTGATCCCTGATGAAGCGGTAATGTCGATTATTGCCTTTGGGAAACACGATTTTTTTTAGCAAGGCCATAGAAGCGGCTGACTTGAAGCTGCAGCAACCCGCGGTATTCGCATCCCTGGGACAATTTGCACGTTATCTACATGACTGTTCTCTCTTGAACCCCTACTGCCCAAGCGATGGTCCTCTCCAGTGCCTCGCGGTAAGAACCATCATTACTATCTTCAGGAAGTTTACAGTGGCGCTATTAGGCAGATCGAAAGTACAGCACAACTTTAAATCCCTCTACTGCGAAGAAGCAGTTGAACTAAAAGTTCTGTACTATCGGTCCGTTGGAAATCACCAACTTCGTGTGAAGATGGCAGTGACAACAATGGTAATTCGGGAAGGAATTGACATGAACCAGCTTCTTTTTGGTTGACAGACTTGCTATATGGAGCGCCTCAAAAGTCTTACATTTGTGAGTCCATGTAGTCGGCGTCGTTGATTCCGCGTGGACGCGAAATACGATAGCGTTCAAGGAGGTTTAGCTTCGCTTCGATGGATGGTGACAATGACGGTAATTTTTAATCATAACCATGACTGCCTAAAGTTAATACCGATATCGTTAGTTGTTGGTCTCGTTGACGCTAGTCAGGTTCCATTTCACGATGGGCACGAATGATCAGAAAAATAAATAAACGCTGTCATGTTTGCCCTCTTCTTTTGCATCCTTGTAAGAAGTCGCGTGCTATTGCAGCCAGTAATGTATACCAACTTTACCAATTATCTAGTCGTCTGAAAACGACAGACTACTAGTAAACTTTTGGTGGCAGTACTAGTTTCAGGCTCTGCAAATATTTTCAGATTACGTACGCACATCAGAAAAGAACAAAGCAATATGTCATAAGATATTACCTGCGTCAGTGTGTAAGTCGTTTAGAGTGAAATGCGATTGTATGCGAAATGAAGAGTGCAAAGCAACAGTGCTATTAAGCAGTCATGTCGTGGTCGTTGCCGTTATCGTTGTTGCGAAAGTTCATTTCTTCAGAAACATAATTATCAAGAAGGTGTGAGAACATTTTCTTTTCCTTTCTTGTATGTTGAGGTATTGTGTTATTAATTAATTATGTTCAACTGGTAGCGCGTGCTTACTTATATATAAGGAGCATGCTGTATATCAATGAAACCAACACAATGACGTGTAAGAGCACAAGAATGTATGCTAAATGTCTACACACAAGAAAATTGTGATCTATACAGGCTGAGAATTTTCTGTGGCTATGAGGCAAGGCTACAGGGATGGTGGTTCTGTGGTTACATAAGACGATCAAGTATTGACCTTCCTGATGTCGCTTACAGTTTCAGTGATAATTATATTTTACTTATTATTATGAATAGTTTACTTATTATTACTGTTATGATTATTATTCCCCTGCCACTCTTTTTGTTTTTATGTATAGGTGCGCCAGCACTTAAACCTCATAGTTGTTCCTGAGCGCGATAAATAATTGATTGATTGATCATTGCTGTTATTGATCTCCTCTTCTAAACGAAGCGACGACATGTAGTCACCTAGATTACTTAAGCTGATCAGGCTTTACTACATTTATTGCAGATTACAGCCTTTTGCCTGTCGTTCCTTGATGTTTTATTTCTTCAATAAAACATCGATCTTAATATTGTACGACAAGATTATTATTATATAACTCTCCATGCCTGTAAGAACCCTGGCTCTATCGATCTTTCCGCTGTCTGTTTTCCACCATTAAACCAATTTCGAATTGCTTTCAATTCCGGCACTTCGGGACGCTGAACGTTCCCTGCGGTTCTTCCTGGGTGAGTCTTTAGGCATTTCATCTCGATGTTCTCACTCGCCTCCTGACTTTTGCTGCAGCCGACACATGCCTCATCCTGTTGCGAATATTTGATTCATTATATTTTTGTCCCCCGGCAGTTCGTTTGGGCCTCGAATAGTAAGGCGTTGCCCTTTGAGTTATCCTAGAGATGTTTCCTTCCTGCCGTATTTCAAAAGTAACCGCACTCCTGGCCACTGCACTTCCTCATTTGTGCTTTTGTCGTGCCTCTGCAATGCCCGCCGACGCACCAACGTTTGGTTAACTTCGAACCCCGACAAAATCAGAGATTTTGTAATGGAGGAACAAAACGATTGTTTAAGTCAAACAGTTCATACGCCCCCAAGATTGTATAGTCAATCCATTCACGCGTCTAGATACCTCGAAAGAAATGCCACTTTTTCATGCAACGCCAAAGTCACACAGATGGCACACTTATCACCTCCTTTCCTTGTAAAAGACGCTTCAAGTATTTCGCGTTCTGTTTTTTTATTGCGATAGCAATTATATGTACACTCCAAAGCAGATTTCTGCCGTCGGCGTCGCCGTCGTCGTTGCCGTCGTCGTCGCCGTCGCCGTCGCCGTGAGGTTCCGTATGACGTCAATGGAGATGAAATCGTCGCCGCGCGCCGCCGAACGCTGTATGTGCGAGTGAAAGGGCGCGAGGGACGCGCGCTTTCACGGGGAGTGAATGGATGGATGGATAGAAATTTTATTGAGCGATGGTAAGATTCGCGGTGAGTCTTCGCAGATCGGAGGCTCTTGGCCTCGCGGTGGGGGGGGGGGGGGGGGGGGGGCCTCAGTCCAGGGCTCCGCTCGCCGTCGCCGCCCTGCGTGCCCTGTCAATCAGGCTAAGCTGATCGTCCAAGGCCTCGCTGGCCAACAGCGACTCCCACCGCTCCGCGCTCGGGTGTTCAATGGGGGGTAAGGCAGTAATTGCACGACACGCCTATGTAATGTGGAATAGAGTGGCTTTCTCGGAACACCACGGGCAGCGTGAAGGGTATGCCGTGGGGTGGATTTTGCTGAGGAGGTGGAGGTTGGGGTAGGTACCTGCCTGGATAAGTCTCCAGCTGGTAGCCTCCTCTTTGGTGAGTGAGCGATGTGGGGGAGAGTATTTTCTTCGGGTACCCTTATAATGATTTAGAATGGACGCATAGTCACACGGTACTGGAACGGGTGCCTCAGGGGCAGGGTGAACGGGTGCTCGGCTTGTATACCCTCGAGCGACCCTATCCGCCGCCTGGTTTCCCTCCAGCCCCGCGTGGCCAGGTGTCCATATGATCTTATGCCTGATCGGAGGTGTTCGAATGTGCAGCTGTTCACCAGCGTCATGTGTCCTTAGGAGGATATTGAGCGCAGGTTGAGAAATGCGTCCTTTCAGGTAATTGCGGCAGGCGGCCTGGGAGTCCGTGAGAACGTGAAACGACCGTCCTAGCTTGTTGCCCTGGGCGATGGCAAGTGCGATGGCAACTTCTTCAGCCTCCGTGATGTTCTGGCAGTGGAGGGAGGCACTGGCTAGCTCCCTGTGGTGGTGGTCGAGGACGACCGCTACTGCTCGAGTGCGGGTGGTGTCATACAGTGCTGCGTCTGTGTAGCAAGTGGTGTTGTTCTCATCGTACCTGAGGGTTAAGGCCTCAACTCGTGCTTCCCGTCGACCCTGGTGCAGTAGGGGTCCATGTTGCGGGGGATAGGCGCAACGGTGAGTGTTGAGCGGACATGATCTGGGACTAGGTGGAGTCGGGCTGCCTCCCGAAGGGTACCAGTGTGTCCGAGGAGCTGCAGGAGGGCGCGGCCTGTGGATGTAAGCGTTAAACGTTGGAGCTGAGTGGCCATTTGTGCTTCACATAGCTCCGTGAAGGTGTTATGTACCCCCATGGCAAGGAGTTTGCTTGTTGGGGCACCAGGGGGGAGCTTTAAGGCCACCCGATAGGCCCGACGCATCATGCCGTCAATTTGGTCGCGTTCTTGCTGATTTAGGTGATGGTAGGGGAGGCCGTAGACGATTCGACTCACTATCAGACTTCGAACGAGCTTGAGAGTATCTTCTTCCCGCATTCCATGGCGGCGGGTGGTGACACGGGCAATCATGCGGGCCACTTGTAGCGTTGTGTTGCGCAAGAGTGTGAGGGTATGTGTGGCGCGACGGTTGGATTGCAGCCACGCACCTAGCACTCTGATGATGGAGCGTTCGGGGACGACTTTGCCAGCGAGGAGGACCCGGATGGGGTTTTCCTGGGCAGTTTGGCGGGGCTGGGTTGTGGAGTGGCGAACTCGGAGCAGCTCGGATTTTTCGGTGGAGCAGGCCAGCCCGCGGGCATGCGCATATTGCTCGACACAAGTGGCGGCTTGCTGGAGGTTGTATTCTTTTTCGCCGAGGGAGCCCTGGGTAGCCCAGACCGTAATATCGTCCACATACATGGCATGGCGAACGCTCTCGATGTGTTGGAGTTGATGTGCCAGGCCCACCATGGCCACGTTGAAAAGGAGGGGGGAGATGACCGAACCCTGCGGCGTACCCTTATTAGGGACTACGAGGGTGTCTGATCGGATCGTCCCCATCCCGACAGTGGCAGTGCAATCGGTCAGGAATGCTTTCACGTAGTTGAAGACACGGTGGCAGCAGTTCAGGGCTGCAAGGCCTTCGAGAATGGCTGGGTGGCTAACGTTGTCAAATGCTCCCTTGATATCAAGCGCCATGATGACGTTTTCACCATAGCGGGGTACGGGTTCAATGACTTCCTCTTTTAGCTGGAGGAGGACGTCTTGAGTGGACAGATGCGCACGGAACCCGAACATCGTGTGTGGGAGCAGGTTGCCATCTTCGAGGTAGGTCTGAAGGCGGAAGGGGATCACGCGTTCGAAAAGCTTGCCCAGACATGAAGTAAGGGAGCTTGGACGCAGGTTCTCGATTTGCAACTTCTTGCCTGGTTTCGGGATAAGGATCACTTCGGCATGCTTCCACTCCGGGGGGATGGTGCCGTTCTGCCAGTGGGTGTTCAAGAACGCCGTGAGATCTTGCAGGGTGGTGTCATTGAGGTTACGGATAAGCGAATATGTAATGCGGTCAGCGCCGGCAGCCGTGTTGCGTGTGCTTGCGCGGACGGCCGCATACACTTCCTCGATCGTTATGGGGCGGTCCAGGAGGGCGTTTGGGGAGCCTTGATAGAGAGTGTTGGCAGGGGGTGGATTGTGATCGCCAAAGCATTTTCTCCGGAGCTGGTCGAGAAGGTCGTCATCAGTACCGTCAAATGTGTGAATGAGGCGATGGACGGCCTTGTTCGTTTCAGTTTTGCTGCGGGTGGGGTCGATGAGAGCCCGCAAAATGCGCCACGTGCGCGCCGTCCCCAAAGAGCCCTTAAGGGTGTCCGTGAATTGCGCCCAGTTGAGTTGGGCTAGGCTGGCGGCGTATTCCTCTGCTTGGGTGGGGAGCAAGGCAATTTTGACCTTAAGTTTTCGATTATGTTTTTGAGTCTTCCAGCGGCGGAGTAGACTACGACGCCCGTCCCATAGGTGGATCAGGTGGCCGTCTACCTCGGGGGTCTGGGTGGTGCGGGTGATGTGTTTTGTATGGCGATCTTGGGTGCGGCGAAGCTGTTCGCACCAGTCCGTAAGGCTGGTGTTAGCGTCGAGGGTTTGCTCGCTATCGCATCGGAATGCATCCCAATCCGTGATTTTGGCTTGCCCGATGGGACGCCGCAGAGCATCCTCAGTGAGTTGAGTGCGAATGATATAGTGGTCACTACCCAGGGTTTGCATGAGATTTTCCCAAGTGTACGTGGAGCTGCCTCCGATAAAGGTAAGGTCACACGGGGAGTGATCCCACGGCGGAGAACAAACGCGCGTTCTGCGCCGTGCTCCCTTAAGGGCTGCAGAAGTAGGCGTCTCTTTCCTCCTTTACAATCACCATATATGTAGAGAAAACGCGCCTTCTTCCGGCGCACGAAAGGCTGGGGGAGGGGGGGGGAGGGAAGGGAGGCGACGTTTAGCTGCGGAACCAAGTGCCTATTTATATCAGAGGCTCCGGCAACAGTCACCAACGCCGCACGCATTTTGTGCGAACGCGGGCAAAACGCCGACGGCGTCGACAACAGTTCTGCGTGTTGCCGGTGCTGCTGCATGTCCAAGTTTATACAGCTGATAAAGCTACTGTCTTTACTCCGTATAGCTCTCTACAAATTTGCTATCGCAATTGATGCTTCGCCTTTCAGGTGAAACTGCGACAACTTTTTTATTGCGATAGCAATTATACGTACACTCCAAAGCAGATTTCTGCCGTCGGCGTCGCCGCCGTCGTCGTCGCCGTCGCCGTCACCGTGAGGTTCCGTATGGCGTCAACGGCAATGAAATCGTCGCCGCGCTCCGGACGCTGTATGTGCGAGTGAAAGGGGGTCAGACACGCGCGCTTTCACGGGGAGCGAACGCACGTCGGAGAGCAAACGCGCGTTCTGCGCCATGCTCCCTGAAGGGCTGTGTGTGTGTAAGTGGTTCGTGTGGAAAGGGAAAGGTTGACGCTATCTTCTGCAGCCCTTGAGGGAGCACGGCTGCAGAATTAAGCGTCTCTTTCCTCCTTTCCATATATAGAGAGCAAACGCAACTTTTTCCGTCGCGCGAAAGGCTGTAGGGGGACGGGAGGGAGGGAGGGGAGGCGACGTTTAGCAGGGGCACCAAATGCGTATTTATATCAAAACGTTGAGAGGCGAGAAGGTGGTAAAGACTTACGATACTGCTCGACGAGTTTCCCGTTCTGTGCCCTCCGAACCTCCGAGCCGCCCCCAGAGGCCCTGGCAACAGTCACCGACGCCGCACGCGTTCGGTGCGAATGCGGGCAAAGCGGTGAAGGCGTCGACAACAGTTCTGCCCGTTGCTAATGTTGCTGCATGTCCAAGTTTATACAGCTGACAAAAATACTATCATTATTCCGTATAGCTCTCTACAAAGTTGCTATCGCAAGTGATGCTTCGCCTTTCGTGTGACACTGCGACATTTTTTTGAAGTAATGTCTCACTGACCAGGGACATAACAGACAGTGGGAATTCTGCATGTTTCCTGTGCAGAGACTAGGAATCCTGCAGGTTGTTTGATTACTGTAGTTCTCGCTCCGTCGTTTTACATTATCTGTGTGGTGTATAGGAATATACATTGTGATGCCTGCCTCATTGCGTATTTGGCGACAATATTATAATAGCTGCAGTGCGTACAGGATTTATTGTCTTGTATACCGCGCTTTCTCTTTTTTTCTCGTTATTTTCCATTACGTAGTTCTTTTCAATAAGTTACAAATTATTTTCCTTTTGTTATCATTTCCCCCCTATGTAATGCCCCCACCAGGCATTTAGGGTTATTTAATAAATAAGTAAATCAATGTGTCCGACCAGGCGATTGTTCCTTTCCAGCCCTGCCACGCAGTTCCACAGGGCTATGTGCTGGCTCCGTTATTATTCAATGTTGCACTGATTACCCTCGCCCATATTCTAGCGAGCCTATCAGAGATACGTTACCTGATCTTTGCGGATGATTTCCAATGGTCTTCCCTCAAATTTCATATTAAGGAGCACGCTTAGCAAAAGCTTCTAAATGTAACTGATTCTTGGTGTAAATCTACCAGCCTGGAGCTATCGCTAAAAAAGGCAGGCCGGGTCTCAGATCCAAATTGTTGGGGCCACCATCGGCTTTTTTGGACATCTTTCTCGGTTCTTGTTTCAGACAACTTTCCCTGGGGCTTGTTCTTGTCTCAGGCTTAGTCACTGCGTTTTTCGTCTCGACTGCGCCTTGGGTGAGAAAAGGACGCCGTCGCTTGACGGAACTGCTGCATCTCATAAGGGCATTTCTTCAAAGGTCGGCGGTACCAGACCTGAGATAGCCCGACTTCTTGTGCTTTGTGTATTTCAGTCGAGGCTTGTTTAATGAACTGAATTTTACAATATGACCCTAAACACCTGGGACCGGAGGTATCAAAGAAAGATTCAATGCGAACCATCACCTGTCTCGTCATCATCGTTGAACCATCATCATCGCCACGTCACTATACCTGCTCTTAAGGAGGAACGAAACCTCAACATGTCAGACGAATTCATTAGTAGTACTCGTCACGTGGTCTCAAGCTTTACGCTATTTACAAAAGTTCTAGAGCTCCAACGTTACAAGGGACTGCACACACACCCTCCGTCGCACGGCCATAGCAACCCACTATCATTGTGCGTAGATGCGAATTTTCCCTAATTTTTGGCAAAGTTTCCGAATTTGGGTCTGTTATACCATTTTACGATTGCTATGTCATGCTTTACGAAAAATAAATTCGATTTTCTAGAACGTGTTAAATCTGTTGAAAGATTGGCCAATGCGATATTGCAAAGAATACATGCAACAAAGGAATTGTGGTGCTACTAGCGTTTACTTCTCGTGGAAGCAAATGTCACCAGATAGCAGCAGCTGGATGAGCTGGGAGCTGCGCTGGCGATTTGTAAGAAGTCATCATCGCCTGGACACGACAGAGTGACATACAAGGCACTTGGAAACCTGGGCCAGAAAGCCTGCAATGTAGTTTTGAAGAGATGCCACGAATCCTGACTTGAAGGACTGATTTCTTGTGAGTGGAAGGTTAGCCGCCTAGTACGTTGTCTTCAGACTTTTTAATCTCTATTAGACTTGACATCGCACGGTTCCATCCCTCTTGCGAATTGCGTTGAAACTAATTGAAAATATGGTATTTACGCGCCTTGAATGGTATTTAGAACAATGAGGTGAATCCGGATGCAATGGCAGGCATCCAGTGCGGTCGGTCATCCATCGATATCATGCTTGATTAAGTATCATCTGCTTAATGTCAAAAGAGCATGAGACCATTACCAGTGGTGAAGTTTTTTGACGTCGGGGGCGCATATGATAATGTAGCACACCAAGCAATCATCGATGCTTTGACGGATGACAAGGTGGCCATGCATTAGCGGCTGTGCATTGCTCTTGATTCCCATTGTTAGATTCACGCATTGCTCTGAATTCACATCCTTCTTCGTGCTTACTGACGACAGGATGGCATCCCACCATATAAAAAGCAAAGGTGTGCCGCAAGGCTGTAGTGTTAAGTCCAACACTTATCAACGTAGGACTGTTGCCTTGTTGGATCATTGCCAAGGAATGTCCAGATAGCCATTTAAGCAGATATCTGCATCTGGGCATCCAGCGTGACACGTCCGCAGATATAAGCGAGTGTACAGAAGGCGGTCGTACAAACATTTGCTTACCTGGACATGAAAGGCCTAGAAAAATCTTCAGAAAGTGTCACTTAGTCGCAATTAGACGCAAAGCAATGAATCCATATGTTATACGCATAAATGGACAAATAATTGCTTATGGAAAGAAGCACCTTTTCCTTGGAGTCATCATCAACTGTGATTTGTCTTGGACACCACACATTTCATATATGAAGAAGAGGTTGACTGCAATAGCCCATGTATAGCCAATAGCCCTCGTGGGAATGGTCACAAGTACAGAAAGTGAAATTGGTGGCTACAAAGAGACGATTGCGTACCTTTTGTGTGATTGCCGTCATTTCAAACCGCAATGAAAAATCTTGAGCACCACACTCGAGAAGATTGACAACCATCCTCTTAAAGAAAGCAGAATTCTCTCTCTCTCTTTATTTCTTTCACTCTTTCTTCTATTTTTCTTCCTCTCTCTCTCTTTCTCTCTTTCTTCGTTTCTCTGACCTTCGTGGTGATTTCCTTTCTTTCTCTCTCTCTCTTTCTTCCTCTCCTTCTTTCTTTCTTTTTCGTCCCTGTTATGTGCCAATGAGCTTGGATTGGACCCTTTCTGGACTATCGCCAGGATCGGCCCACTTTTCAGCGTGACACCGCCACCACCACCACCGCCGAAACTTGTGAGCCTATAAAGCTTCGCTTAAAAAATCGGCGACCATTTCGAGTGTCTATACTTATATGCGAAAATGAAAAGCAGTTTCTAGGTGGCGATCTAGCGATGCTGTTTTCCTTTCCGGTTATATATGAACCTTCAGTGGATGGACGTATAAACATCATTCTACATTTTCAATATAGCCTGTTAGAAGCCGGCGCCAGGCTAAGTCATTCATGTGCTTTTTTGCCCAGTTTATTTAGTGGGCGATTTTTTTTTCTTGAAGGTCTCCTGACAAAGCTGAAGTTGAAGTATAAAAGCTGCGTGTTTTTAAAAGAGGTAGAGGTACTGCTAAGGACATGGGCCAATAACAATGATCACAAATCGTTGTCACGAATGACACTCCAATGTTAGCTCTATTCAGGCATGAACGAGGACAAAATTTATTTTGACACAAATAATCTATAAGAAATCAGCGAAAAATATCTCAAGTATAGTTCTCTGACGGCGTTGTTCAAAACCATCACGAGATCTTGCCCCCACCAAAAGCAACACACGCTTGTCTAGGCGCCAAACCTTATTTCCTAAGTGGAAGCTCGTTTCTCGTACCCGCTCACACGCGAGCACACCCCCCTGCTGATGCAAACACAGCGTTCGAAGCAGTTGAGCCCAGCTGCGCCTCGGCGATGCTGCAGTCGGGGCGGACTCTTTGACTGAGACGGGGTGGACTCTCTCGTCGGGTGTCTTGATGAATTACGCTCACTGGTCGCCATTCATCTCGGACCGATCACTTCCTCGTCGTAGTCGACCGTGTTTAGCTTGCGGAAAAATAACGCTTGCTTCTTTTCTCGGAGATAAAACTCCTCGCTTTAATTAGGGGCCTTTGCATGGGCACGCTTCTCGGCAGCTTGACTATGAGGCGTGCGAGAGGCGGCCGTAACGCCACTGAGAGACGTTCCGTATAGCCGTCGACAAAGAAGGGAGCCCGGCTAAGGACTAGGAGGGGAGGGGGAGAAGGAGGAAAGGGGGGGCAGCAAGTAGGGTCTCACATGATTTTCATGAAAGTAACGGTTCGCATCCAAGCTGTTTCACTACCCCACTTTCTCTTCGTTCTTCTTTCCTTCGGCTAAATGCGTAGCTTAACCACCCTTGCTTCTATGGTTTTAGTACCATGCCCGGGATTACAGCTGTTTGACCGAGATATTGCTAGAAATCTCTTGAAACAAGTTGGCTTCGTGTATGGTTGTATCCCAAGAAACAGGATTTCTTAAAGTCTGCTCTTAGACAGCAAGCGTACTCGGACCACTGTAGCGGCGTGAAAAACAAAAGCGCGCCACAGGTCTGAGCATGTATCGCGTAACCTCGGCTGTACCACGTATCCTGTAGTAACAATTAGGCGCACATAACAGGAACTCAGATTTTGTTTTGCACAATACCACACAATATAATTAATCAGTATCACAATGACCAGTATTTGGCATCCACGAAATATAATAAATACGGTGCCACACAGTGAGAAGGAAGTGCCGCACATATGGAAGAAGAAATAAAAAAAAAAGATCTATGGATGCGCAAATGCTTAGTGATACATCCCGAATAGCTATCGCGAATGCTTGGCCAAAATAAGAGTTCATCAAAACGTGCAAACCCGTAAGCACGTGACCTCTTGAACGCACACATCAGTTTAATAACTCCGGGTTTACCAATTAAGCAGGTTAGGCGACCCATGTCGAAATTGGCTGCATGCAGCTAGTCTCCTGACTTGATCGAAGCTTAGCCATTACCCGGCGCATAATTTCTCTGGCGCGTGCGTTGGCTATCAACTCGTGTAAAATACATCCCTTAGGCAGTGCCTGCAAGGACTCTTGCTTGATTAAACGCTAATGACGCGTAAAGCTTACCTAAAGGCACGCCGTTCGTCAACAACGGTGGTTGTGTCCATGTGACACACTCAGTACCAGGTGATAAGTCTAATTGGCTGATTCTGAATTCTGCAATATCAGGCTTCACTAATGCGGGCAGGACTCGCAAAGCAAGCTAGAGAGCGTAATGAGCCGTATGGAAAGGTCACTCATTCGTGCTGCTATGGGCATCCAGCCTGGCACCGTCCTGTTTCTCTGCCAAATGCTGTACGAAGTCATGCTTTATCAGGGTTTTAAAGAAAGAGCCCTGAGGCATGTTGATCGAGAACTAGTAGATATTGGGTAACTAAAAATGTTTATTATCTTATAAAAGTGTGATAATACTATGAGAATACCCTGCATTTCAGAGTACCCGCCAAAAGCACGAGGGGACGATACCGACATTGGACGGAAGGATAACTCCGTCAGTAGAGACGAGGGAACGTCTCCTGGCACTCTGTGAATTCGCAAAAGAAACGCGGATGATACGTATGATTTGATGGGCATGCAAGGCCTGTTCCCCTTCCAATTGATGCAATTTTTTCGTAACGCCTTCTTTTTCTATTTATTTATATCTGTTTTATACTCTTGTCATCTCCTTTCCTACTACGGGCTAATGAGCCATCCTCTCAGTAAATGGTCTATTCATTCATTCACTCAGTCATTCATATATTTGTTTACTCGGAATCTGTCTTCTTTATGAATTTGCGGCTGTTTATGGTGGATTTAAGTTTTCTTTTGCGTTGAATTTACGTTTCCGAGAATTTTGCGTTGAATTCTCGGATTTCCGAGAATTCATTTCAAAAGTAAGCTGCCTTAAAGAGAAAGCAAATTTATGAAGTGTGCGAATTGTGAGTGCGCACATGCCTGCGCAACGTCACGACAACATAAAAACAACATGACAACAATAGAGACTCTGCACTGACAGCTGCGTATATTGAAGACCTGAAGTGGGATGACATAAGCTACACTATTCACACGTTGCATATGTAGGGAGACGTGACGGCTGCCGACTTGGCGTATGATCGTGCCTACATTTACTCGGTACAGTGAAAGGCGAAACGGAAGCCCGGCTGCTTGAACGCGAGTGCATTCTGTTGTCTACCCCCGACTCAAGCCACGCGTGATGCGTAATGATGAAGTTTACCCTGCAGAAATCTCTTACCGAAGGCGTGCAGCAGATTAACTACTGCGATCTGTTCAAAATGCTGTCGTAACAAACTAAAGTCAGGAGGGCCAATCGAGTCAAACGCAATGCTACCGTATACCCTAGCCTTGATGCACATAGAACTCTCCGCGCTTTAACAATGCATAACCATATCTTTGAACCTCAAATACGTTGCAATACCTCACGACTGCCCTAAAATTAAAGGTGGAATGCTCCCTAAGCCAAAGAACCACGGAAGTTCAGCTAATGAAGTGCGTTCTACATCCACGGCTAGAGGAAGACCTCACTCATGTAGTGCACCCCGATATATGAACACCCGCAGCATAGAGCATATAAGCCGTGGTCACGCATGAAGGAATCCCTCGACAGGAGACAATACCACTCGCACCATGCCGGAAATCTACTGGGCCATGAGCTTGCAAAGGGCGTTCCCGTATATTTTGGTGAGAGTGCTGGATAACGGACAGCAAATGCGCTAATTGATTTTGCTGCAGTACCTGCATCAAGGTACTGCATACATTTTTTTTTATGCTATTTCACTATTGTATTTTTCGAACATATGCTTTGCGACAAATCCATTGAATAAAAACAAAAGAAAATACAGTAGTTTGCTTCACGTGTACAGGGAGATATAATATACGTATGCTGGGACAGCATGTCTTTAGGGCATAGACGCTCGTTAGGGGGTTCGATTTTTTTTCCCCGCATCTGCATTACATAGTTTATTCCCAGCGGCCAGTGCAACTATAAGAAAACCATTTAGGTACGTTGTTCCGTGTATTCAAACACGAAGATTTGCACCAAGATTAGAAACTGGTGCAACACTGCTGGGATAGATCACAAGCACAGGTTGCTTATTGCAAAACCCTCATTTCAACACTTGATGTGCGGTGCCAAGAATATTTGGTGGGTTCAACGACTTACCGTGGTTGTGATGAAATAGACTAGAATTCTAAGGAGCGTGTCGTCAGTGGAGAATCATGAAGCTAATTTCCATATTTATAGTAAACAGCTGGCGCCCTTACATATTCTCTACACTACTTCGAAAGTACCAAGCAAGACTGCACAATCACCAACCATTGCAAGGTCACTGCCATGGTCTACGAATCTTCTTTAAAGGGGAGCGTTAGCCTACTTGAACATTCAGTCTGAAAACTTCGCAACTGTGGAACGGAGCGCTGGCTGTAACGACGTGGGGGAATCAGAGAACTACAACAAAATCACTTTGGCCGTAATCTCTTAATTCACTTTGAATCATGGTACAGGCATTACACCACCAGCAGTAGCAGGAGGCCACTGAATTTGCAAGCGCTTTTAGTCAAGCCTTGTGTGAGCTTTACCCAGAGGGCGGTAATTTGTGGCTTATGTATTTTGGCAGGAACATATTAATAGTGTCACCCGCTATGTGCTTTCAAAGTACACCGTGCATGAAAAAAAAACACAGATGTAGGTCATCATGCCTCATTTGGGTGACTGCAACGGGGTGAATTATGAAATCCAACCATTCGATAATTATTTATTAGCATCATCATAAGCTCTCTTCGTAAGTCGTGGATATCTGCCAGTTATGGCATGATGATCTGCTCATGTTGTCTAATTGATGCTGCCTGATGCTGCTCTCTGCGACTGCGGCCAGGGTCAACCAAAACGCAGCAGCATGATTCTTTATTTTCTATTTTTACATCCTCCAGCCGTAGTGAGGGATATGGCAGGAGTGGGGAATTATACGATTGTGCAGCATACAAGCGGTACAAATATGCACATCACTACGCAGGAAACCAAACAAAAAAGTTGCAGTGGCTTAGCTCGGCTATGCCAGGATATACGTAGCGTTAGCAAAGGTTCAGCTGATTATTCTTAGCTTTCCTGGTTGTCTAGATTGTCAAGGATTAGCTTGATTGTCATGCTTACTACTGCTCCAATGACACACACGCGGTATACGTATTATGTGGCACATGTATATAGCCTTCTTCTGTTCATTCTTCCTACGCTCAACCGCTAATTTCCAGGCAACTACTTCGGGATCCGATGAGTCAACCTTCTCCGTTCTTCTGCGCTGTTGAGCAGCATTTGCGCTCTCCTTCTCCATGGCTATACCACACTGGCAAACGCCAGTCAGAAGCGCAGCGGCTCCAGCGCAGTGTCAGATGGCGACTGCATAGCGAGCGCGCCGGCGCCAGTGCGTCTACCACGGCTACGACGTCACTCCTCTGGAATGCGCAGACCGGCGGCGGTGAGTCGCGCGCGGCGGCGGCGGAGTGCGCGAGAGGTGCCGGCTCCGGTGGCTCTGGTGCGCAAGCCGTGTGACATCACTGATCCTTGCGCATGCGCAGCACGGCTCTTGATGTGCCGCGCGAAACGGGCTTGGCTAGGCCAGTGTAGCTAACGCTACAAAAGGATCAATAACATTCAAGTTCGAGCAAGAAATTACCCAGCGGAAGGGAAGGTGGGCTCCAGGGGCGCTATAACGTATTTTCTATTCCAATTCTGCAATCAGCTCACCACGATTGGTCAAAGCATTTTCAGCCCACTCTCAGCTTCGCCTGTCTCTCACGAGACGTCACGAAAACCGCGATAGCTCCCTATATGATATAACATGCACTGACTATTCATGATCAAACCACTCAAAAAAATAATCATTCCTGATTCGACGCCTTTTAGCCATTAGCCCTCTGCTATTGGTCCAATGTTTTCGGGCAGCGCCCACTTCGCCTGTCTGTCACGCGACCTCACAAAACCGCGAAAACTCACCACGTCAAAATGACGTGTACCCGAAAATAAGGCATTACTATGCCGAACAAAACTGAAAAATTTTCTGAATAGTCAGAGACTTCCCCGTTCCGAACGGAATAGAAGATCGCTGCCCACCGATCGCTCAGGCCCTCGCAACTGGCACCTGCCGGTGAGCATGTATTTATTTGCGCATGATAAACCTTTTTGCGGGATAGTAAAACGTTATTGAGCCCTTTCGGCACGTATACGGCATTGCTCTGCCAACTCTTCCTTGCTGGGGATCCGTTTTAGCGTCATTCTTATCCTTGCATTGGAGGCCGCTCCCGCCATTTTCGACCAGCCACCGCAAGCTAGGTAAGGCGAAGCGGACCAATCGGAGAAGGTGGCACTGTGCTGGCTCGGCCCCATCGGAACCACATCCACTATAGCGTGCTCCTCCTCTTGTCAGCCAATTAGATAGCAAACACCTCTCAGTGCAGGCAATGGTATTCGTTTTGTAAGCGAACAAAGGTGACTTCTATAAACGAGGAGAGTGTTTGATTTGGTTGTTCCAGACAACGCTGCAGGTCACTGCCCGATGCTTGCGTCGGTGGTTACGTAAATTTGACGTAAGGAGACTGGAATAAAAACAGTTTGTAATAGCTTTTACGTTATAGCGCTCCAGGCTGCAAGTTCCAAAATTCGATAGTTTGGAAGAATGCAAAATCATATACGGATTTTATCTAGCGATGGGTATTGAGAGTAGTTAGATTTATCGCAGAATGTTATGAAGACGTGGAAAACTTGCTATCAGAATGACGGCTACACGAACCTGATAGAATTTTCTGGATCAGTTACAACTTCCCAATGTCGCATTTTTTATATGGATTACATACAACACAGGCATACTCCGGACTGCGGCCGGGTAACTGATTTGAAAGTGACCAATTTAGTATTTAGGGGAGCTGTGTGCAAACTACGTCGTAAGTAGAGAGAGAGAGAGAGAAACGAATGAGAGAAAGGTAGGAAGGTTAACCAAGGACGTGCCCGGTTGACTACCCTACACTTGGGGAGGGGGAGAGGAGAAGGACAGATGAGGAGCGAAAAGAAAATTAATAGAGTCAGTCATTCGCAGAGACAGTTACAGAAGAATCTCCGCTATCACAAGCGATCGTACAATCCAGTATTCTTCACGAACTGCAGACGAGCTTTTGGGGCCTTTTGCATGCACGAATGCATAGCCCATTGCCCAAGGATATTTTCTTCCGAGAGCGTTCGATTATCTAACAGCTTGAGTTTAGCTTGGGGAATGTGTTGTTGACTGTCAAAAGTAACCTTGCTATTATAATACAATATATAAAATATAATATATATGATGAGACCATCACATGTTGCTAGTAAAATTGTTGTTAGTAAAATAGCTGCGTGTTGGTAGTAAAAGTCAATTATATTCGGCAACATTTTGCAGTGCGCAACCCTTAAATGCAGAACGAAACGTGGATAGAAAAACACAACTATGAAATGACTGTTTTACTCAAATTGATGGCATTTGCCAGGTTATTCACCACCGGCAAAATTTATCAAAAGCATCATTAAGAAGAATATGATAATTTGGCGAGCTTATAGCTTGAGAAATTCCGCAATCGTCCACGTATAAACGCACATTGAAAGGTGTCTTAAAAGGGAAATGATTATTATACAGCAAGAAGTGTAAGAGAACCATAGGATGAATCCCGGCGGCACGCCGGAAAATACGTCAGTAGCCGGAGAGTTAGCGTGTTTAAAAAACACGCACTATGAACGGCTGGTAAGGAAACTAGCGATCCAAATAGCAAGAGAAATGCTGTTCAATATTGAGTCAACCTTCGGTAAACGTTTTGAGTTAGTGACTGTGTCGAATGCTTTGGAGAAGTTAGTAAGGTAGCACCAATTTGGTGACATAAATCAAGTGTAGAAATGATGTCGTGAAGAAATTCTCTGAATTAATTAGTAGAACTTTAACAGCGTATACTTTACATAATACGTGGTTATTGGGGATTAAGGACTCTTCGTGCTCTTCTCAGCGCTTTACGTTTTTAAATATGACACAGCCACACCAGAGCCATTCATATACTATTGCATAGAATGTTGTTCTCACTATGCAAATTCTACACACTGATAGCATATATCTCTATATAGCGCGCATGTGCATATACCTAATGTATTGAATACATCGGTAAGGCACAGCTCACATTGGCTAACCGTGTGTTTTCGCCGCGTTGACAAGCTCGTTATTTTTATTCACGCGATCGTATGGGAGAACATTTTTTCAATTGTTTCGTGTTTTTAGTACTCTAGTGCTTAGCCGCAGATGTTCGCAACACTTTGCCAATCGTATAGCTGGGAATAGTGGCTTGGTTCATGGGTCAGGCTTCTTATGTTGCTCTATGTCAATACGTTTTACTGGTATTATAATCGTACGTTGTAACAAATTTATTTTTTGAGGTGTTCAATACGTAGAATTGTATTGAACGACACCTCAAAAGTTAAACAGCACTTCAGCCGGTGCACAATGAAATATCAAAAAAATGTGGTTGATCCCTCTTATATAGGAATCGGTATAGAACACGAAAGTGAAACGTGTCTTCACAGAAGTAGTGTAATGTTTATTGCACATTGATATATAATGTCTATTGGTGTTTTGTGGCTAAAGCGCCCTTAGGCGTTGATGCACCCACGCTGACGCCTGGTGGCACGTCTCCTCCATCACGACTACCAACGTCGATGACCATGAGCAACCGTCGTGCATATGGACGCTGCACTACGCTGCACACGCTAGCACAACGCGAAAGACGAAGCACGTAACTGACACACTAATACAACGCGCAAGACAAAGCACGTAACTGAATCGTCACCGAGTCAAATCAGCGCGTACAGCGCGTCGTAATTGCAGCCTCCGCGATCAACTTCAGAAACATTTTCAGAGCTAATTGCGGAGGCCACGCTCCGCTGTGTTGAGTACGGTGAACGCCACCTAGGTGGCGTTGGTAGTGCTTCTTGATGCCAGCGTTCCTTCGAATGCTGGCATCGAGGCGTCGAAGTGCTGAGACCACCGAAGCGTTCACTGTCGGTGCGCGTTAGTGTCATAATGCAGTACTTCTCTTTTATTGCGATAGCAATTATATGGACACTCCAAAGCAGATTTCTGCCGTCGGCGTCGCCGTTGCCGTCGCCGTCGCCGTGAGGTTCCGTATGACGTCAATAGAGATGAAATCGTCGCCGCGCGCCGCCGAACGCTGTATGTGCGAGTGAAAGGGCGCGAGGGACGCGCGCTTTCACGGGGAGTGAACGCGCGGCGGAGAACAAACGCGCGTTCTGCGCCGTGCTCCCTTAAGGAATGCAGAAGTAGGCGTCTCTTTCCTCCTTTACAATCACCTGTATGTCGAGCAAACGCGCCTTCTTCCGACGCGTGAAAGACCGGGGGGGGGGGGGGGGGGGGAACTGAGGCGACGTTTAGCTGCGGCACCAAGTGCCTATTTATATCAGAGGCTCCGGCAACAGTCACCAACGCCGCGCGCATTTTGTGCGAACGCGTGCAAAACGCCGACGGCGTCGACAACAGATCTGCGTGTTGCCGGTGCTGCTGCATGTCCAAGTTTATACCGCTGATAAAGCTACTATCATTACTCCGTATAGCTCTCTACAAATTTGCTATCGCAATTGATGCTTCGCCTTTCAGGTGAAACTGCGACAACTTTTTCTGCTCGTAGGCGGCGGCACCGCCCCGAGCAAGAGCGCGGGTACACGGAGGAGTGTTAGATATATAAGGCGCGTCTGTGTAGCTCTCTGCAAATGCGTTTGTGGCGCAATGGGTTAAACGCTCGGCGATCTATCGTCGCGGACCGAGAGGTCGTGGGTTCGATTTCCAAATTTTGCATGTTTGTGGAACTTTTTCTTCTGGTTTCTTTCTTTGTATTATGTTCGTGTACATTGTAAGCTGACGTATTTCCGTGACGGAAATACGTCAGTGAAGTCTTGGTGGACCCCGGCATAAAACACTTTCGTGTTAAAAATGCCCAACCGCCCCTCAGAGAGAACGTTCACGAGCACTGTTGTTACAGTCAGCTATGCGGTTGTTAAGAATGCTTCAAATATTCGCGTTCTTTCCAAGCTTTTTCACAGCAAACTCTATTTTGCCTTTGTGAAAACTTTTCTTGTTTCTTGCAGTAGTAGAGCTGAAACTTAAAAAAAAAGAAGCCGGGATGAAAGATAGAACTACACTATACGGAGTTTGGGAGGTAGGCATTCAAATTGTGCTTCGAAACGGCATTTGAGAGAAAAGTTAGCCTTTAGCGATTCTGCAATCCATCAAACGTCACAAGGTCAAAAAAGAGATTGATTAGGCCGCCATAAAGCTGTCGAGACTGCACGAGTGCTAACGTTTCCCGTTATTCTGGTCAACTTTGCCAGCGTAGCGAAAGAAAGTTGAGCGGCAGCCCGAGAAAACCGCTACCGCATGCAGGAGCGCCGATAAGCTGCACCAGGCGTCTACGTATGATATAACGGGCATCAATACGAAAAGTATGGCCCTGTAACTCGCGCGCCATGTCTATCCCTGAATTGACGACCTGACCAACATCGTTGCATTCAATATCACTGACTTTCAAATGTGCGATCAGCACCAATCGCCTGCAGAACCTTTCCAAAACGTATTCACGAGCGATGCATATAACCGGGGGGGGGGGGGGGGGGGGGGACGCATTCAATCAACCTAGTATCGACTCGGCTTGAGCGTAACCGTTATAAATGGCTGCACCAAAGCGGCACGAATTTGAAAGTCTATTCATCTCCGGGTTTGCCTAGAACCCTGCACGCAGAGCAGCACGTTGGCCTCGAGCTGTTTCAATAAACCTTTCATCCATGTGGCTAGCATTGCTCGCGCTCTTACGGTTCGATTCTGGCGAGCTTGCGTTCCTCCTAGCCTCTCGTACTATCATTCGGGTACCGTCCGTGCCATTTTTCGTACTTGCCCGATACGAAACACAAGCCTGTCCCGCAACTCCACTTCTTGCGATGGCGCGACGTCAATCACTAGTGGAATGCCGCCGGCGTAGAAGGATAGGCTATCGACATTTGGCAAAATGTTGTCATTCCGCTTCAAGGACGCAGCCATTTCCACAGCTGTGCTGCGCAGGCGGAAGCAAACTCCTTATAATTACATTTCATCAGCCTTGCTTAGCGGCTTGCGCTATAAGTTTGCTCCTATACCAGACTTCAGTGCTAAAATTTTCAAACGTAGCTTTGTCTGCTTAACCTTCCATGGATTCCACGTGACTACTCTGTGTTTGTTTTCTCACCGAGTGGCGATCTCAGAGACGGTGAAATACTAAACTGGGCCTATATTGAAGGCAGTGAAATGGAAACTAGGCCACAAAATGGCTGTGTTGTCCAGGGTGGCGAGTGCTACATGGGTAGTAGAGAGTGTGCAAGGCCGACCATATAGAAACTGGTGTGGTGGAAGTGTCTTGCATTTGACGCTGTATCATGGGACGAAAGCCAATTTTCATTGGAGCCAAGAAAAGGCGTCTTGCCGAGCAGATGCACATTCGTGTTGATGCAAACCACGACGCAGAACACAAACCTGCGGGTTACCGCGAAGCCAGACGACGCAACATGTCTGTGATTTGATATTAACGTAAACGGTTTTCTGTGCGTGGTAAGTAATCAAATACAATCGAGCTAATCATGTCTCTCTTTGCATATCCTTTATTAGAAAAGGGTGCAGGAAAGCATCGCTTAACGTATATTTTCAACAAGTGCGTTGTATCTACCTTAACTATTTTATGAAAATAGTCTTGATACAGAGGGCCTTCGCGTAATGCCGTTGGCATGCTAGTAACACCTTAAGCTTTGTGAAACGTAACTTGAAGCAAGCGCCGGCCACACTAAAGGAGACTTTGTATATGTCTTACGTGCGCTCACATTTCGAGTACGCATAAAGTGCTTGGGACCCTTTCACTAAAGTGAACATTGACGCTTTGGAGCAGATACAGCTGAGAGCGGCCTGTTTTGTTACTGCTCAATATGACTTTGCCAAGAGATCGTTTGAGATCCGAAATGCATTAGGATGGCCTCTCATTGAAGGCAGGCAGGAATATTAAGGTCCTGTTTCTATTACAAGAAATGTTACAGTGAGACGGGTATTCCGAAACAAAATACATGAAGGAGCCTACGCAGACATCTGACTGTACAGGCTACTGTTTGAAAGTACGAGAGCTTACATGCAGGATCTATCTGTTCAAATCTGTTAATTTTGCTTAGAAAAATTCACGAATGGAATAAGCTCCACCGGGAAATTGTCTGTACCTCCACCTAATCATTTTCCTCCTAGTTTAAGAACTTTATTTTCAGTCCACCTGGTCAGAGTCGAGAGTTTTGCTTCAAAAGCATCAAATGGCCCATTTAGCAAAAAAAGAACATTTTCTTCTTTCATTGTGTAATTCCCTAGAGAAGAATGCAGGCCAACAACACATCTCGAGGAGTGGTGCAGGTGGCAATATATAAGCCGAGTCGTTATATGAAAGTTTTCTATGTTTGGGTTGTTCGGTGAGACAGCAGCAGCAGCTAGCAGCACTCGCGGTTTGCAGAGTCCGCAAGAAATCTCACATAAAGAAAAGCTCCAGCTTATTACTACCGAGCAGCGCACTTTCAACCACTTCCTGATTTTAATCAATGGCCTATATGTTACAAAATGTCATCGACGGCCTCCAACAAAACTGATACGCTGGTTAGCTTGTCACGAGTTCCGTACAATACTATAAGCAAAAACACATACATCAAGTTCTAATATTGTTGTCAACAGAATTCGACGTTAACGCCTAGAGCACGAAAAATGATTCTTCAAGATCAGTGACGGGTTGGCGTTTTTTTTTTCTTATACCCCAATCACAACCACAACAGCATTTCAAATATCGCTGGCACCTCCAAGGCGCAACGAAGACAAATTGCTTAGCGCTCGAACCAGTACGACACGTGTTCATCGTAGCGGTATTGATTAGGTGATATTATACGCTTCCTCTAAGATTTATTGTGTGCTCTTGTGTTACTAACTATTACGCACATGAAATTGCCGAAATGCGAATGGCACCGAAGTAAAAACGAAACGCTGCTGCTTTCTTAATAAACTCTCGCTAACCATTTGTGCTTGATGCATGGCACAAGAGCAGAGATTTCGGACGTAGCAGAGACTCAAGGGCGCATATAAACGCAACTACAAGCATAATCAGCAGAAACATATATAATTGCCATCAGCCTATCTTTATATCCACTGCAGCACGAAGAAGTCTCACAGCAATCTTCAACTACCCCTGAATTGCACTAGCGGTTTTCAACTTGTACCGGGAGATTTCCTAGTTTCATTGTCACGCCTAATTTTCTGCCGCCCTCGACTGCGCTTCCCTTCCCTTCGTAACCATTCTGTAACACTTAGGCTACATCGGCAATCTGCTCTACGCATTATATAGCGTACCCAGTTTCATTTTTTTTCTCTTTATGTCAACTAGAATATACCGAAGTAGAGCTCCAAGACGGGCTAGTTGGTTGACATGCATGGTATAAATTTTTTAACCATGCCATGACAAGGACGAGGCAGACAAGACGTCTTGTCTGCATCGTCCTTGTCAGTGTGAGTTAGCGCAGTTAAAAAATTTATACCATAGAATATACCGAGTTGTATACAAATATCAAACAGTATACGGTATACAGGGGTAGAAAGAATAAGCTGCGGCACATAAGGGAATGACTAGAAAGCAAAAGAAACACAAAAAATTGAAGCACTTCAAGTAAACAGTTATTGCTTCATCTAGATAACGATGTCCAGATGGGAATCGCATCAGTGTGGCTCACCGTGTGTTTCGCCGTTGCGGCTCGCTAGCAGGCAACTCTCAACGAGCGAGAGACGTATTCTCGTTGAGCAACGCGGTAGTGCTCTGGAAAAAGGCTGCCGCTAATCACAGGAAACTTCCAATCTTGCTCGTGTTTCTACGTACTGCAGCATCCGCCGTACGTAGGAACACGAGCAAGTGACTGTGTGATCGAAGCAACACCTGTTCAATGCACCGCCTCCGCAGTGGTGCAATGCCGTGTATCATGGTCCACAGTAAGGAAAAGTAACAGTATAATAATGACGCTTTACTCAACGAATCGAGACCTGCATGCAGATGGAGTCAATACAATGGAACAACGAAAAAACATAGGAAGAGGTAGGCTATCAGAAGACAGTGGCGCAACATCATAGCGAGACCTGTTCATCTGAGCAGCGGTGCGATGACAGACTGGCCGGTTTTGTCTTTTTTTCGGGCGTGCTAGAAGGAGAGGAACATCGCTACTCAGGGGACACAAATAAATAGAAAAAAATCTAAGCCCACTGGCTATCTTGCAGTACACTGCAGTGCACACAAGTTCGGGCATGTACATTGCAAATAGCGCTGAAGTATTTTTGCGTACAATTGCATCGAAGTTTGATGCATTTCAACCACATTTCCACAATTGACTTTTCTAGCGAAAGTACAAAATGGCGCGAGTAAATATTGTGTTTCGCAACATTCTCCGCATAGGTTACGTAACATTCGAGAAAAAAAATAAACAATAGAAAATCCTCATGCGACTACAGATCATCGCCCAAAGTAAGAATCTGCCTAACACGCCCGCATTTCGTACTCTTTCGCAAAGTAATTTGGTGGTGCTACCGCAACTGTAGCAAGCTGCTGTGGAAGGATCCTCAGCCGCCATCCTTTTCAAATAACGCTGCGAGAATTGCAACAAAATGAATTGTCGTGTGTTGTGTTCCCACGCAAATTGTGTAGCGCATTCGGGCTGCAAGCTAACATCTAACGCAATGCCGTTTTGTGCCAGGTTTTCCGTTATGCATTAGTAGGTTGAAAAGCCGATCTTATGCAAAGATATTATGCAAGTTTATATATATATATATATATATATATATATATATATATATATGGAAGCTTTATTTGACCGGAAAACATTTTAAGGAGAGGTCGTCGGAGCCCCTCAGTCCCGGGCCCCACTGGCCTCTGCCACCTGCCTGACCTGGCTAATTAAGGACTTTTGTCCTGCCAAGTTAGAACGGGTGAGCTGTGCCTCCCACTGCTCCATTGTGATATTGTTAGTTGGCCTATGAGGGTGCTTAGTGCACTCCCAGGTTACATGTATTAGGGTAGGTATGCCACCGCACCAAGGGCACTTGGTTCAATAGCGAGTGGGGTACATGGAATTCAGCATATTTAGATGGGGGTACACCCCGGTCTATATTTTGCGCCAATCGGCGGCCTCTTCCCCGTTATGTTCCATAAGTTGCGACGGCGGCAGAAAACAACTAGGCTCTCAAAAAGTTTCGCAATGCGTTTACGAAACGGCGGAATACTGGAGATAATGCAATTACGAAACCGCGTTTCTTTCAAAAGCAGGTCCTTAACTACAGAAACTAGGTGATGCACACTGACACGTAAAGAGCGCTTTGGTAACTAGCACCCATTGCCACTTGCGAACTGAGATCAGTGATGCTTTAAAGGAGGAATATTTGTTATTAACGTGACAGCGTTAAGCGCCCCGTGTCGCAAAAAATCCTGCGCGGAATTCACTAAGCGATGTTACGAACAAATTTTGGCGTCAGAAAAATCTGACAAAAAAAAAGCGCATTCAAAAAGCTAAAACTGTTCGTAAGATCAGCAAGCATGCAATGCCCGCTGCATAAAAAACGAGCGCTGTAGTCGAAAAAATGCCCCTATGTAAGGGCAGCACAGGTGCGAACTTCAGTACTTCCGCCAATAGTAAGCGTAAGTCGATTCACAAAACCTAAACAGCCGTCGCAGATGACGACTTAAAAAGAAATTTCTACGATAGGGTTGTAGAAGTCTTACGAACATCATTTTGTCTAGCTGCGCCGCTCGAGCTGACGCCGGTAAGCGTTGGAACACGCTGTTGCGGCTGATTGGCCAGAGGCCGCAACTGATAGCCGAGGATGGCGCATGCTGTGTGGCGCACTCTGATTTGTCATCTCAAAGTGCATTGAGCTGTTTCCGTGCATATTTGTATTGAGCGTGCGCTGCTGTGGAAGGCAGTAACATAAATTCTGTGTGGCGTACTTCTGCCTAATGTCTGATATCCTGTGTTTCTGTATGCGCGCAGTAGCCTGAATTTTCATGCTCGTCATGACACTCTATTGGGTGTTAGCAAACATGAGTGCCGTGTCCGTCCCTGACAACCGTCAAGTTTGTCATTGATGTGTTTGCAGCCGAATTCTATCGTCTCTTTTTTTTCTAGTTTGAGCTTTCTCTTGTTCATAGGGCCGTGGATGATTATATTTTCCAACGCTTTGAGGCTATAATTCCCCGTAAGAGATGAAACAATGAAAAAAAAACGGTTAAACATTTCTTGTTATCAAAACGTGTTGCTGTTGCACAATTCGCTGTTGTTGTCTGTGCTGTGCCTATTATATAGATTATAGTTTTAATTCAGCATAAAGTTGAAGGGACGTAGTGTCTGTGCCCACGGTGTTGCTCATTATCTGGCCTACAGTGTGAACCAACGTATGCTACGACAGATGGCAATTCTGTCTATGATATGATGCGGGACGTCAATACGAGTAAATAAATAAAAAAAGAAATGGCATATAAAATGACGTACCACCATTGTGATGATGCTAAGTAAAATGCATATCACGAACGTAACGAATAATTCTCGCATGTGTCCAAACACACACACACACACACACACACACACACACACACACACACACACGCACACACACACACACACACACACACACACACACACACACACACACACACACACACACACACACACACACACACACACACACACACACACACACACACACTTATGTTTATAACCACAAAGAGACGTATAATTGAAGACACTTCGTTTTTGGTAAAAACGAGCACAGCATAACGCTCATAAAGACACCACTGCGTTTTTGTTTTGCATACACAAAGCCAGTACAGGCGACAGCCAACGGTAAAAGCAGATGAAAAAAAAAAGAAAATGCCACAGCAGACGACAGCCATCGTCGTCCTATGGTTGGTTGGAGATGCTTATTCTAAACCCCAGACTAACATCTGTCCTGGGCGAAATGACGTCACGCACGTCTTTCAGTTCGCTTCGTGCGATGTTCTTCCTATAGCTTCCTCGTCTCACTTATGGCATATTCGAGAGGTCGTTTCAGAGCGCTCTGGCCGTGCTACAAAAGTGGTTAAAAACTACTTTAATGCTGTACTACGACAATAACCGGGTATGGAAGTGATGATCCGGCTTCGTTATCATCATAGGAATCCGTTTATGGTAACGTTTAGTAACTGTTTTACATCACCTTTGCAGCGCAACCAGAGCGCTCTAACACGATCACCCGAATATGCCACTATTCTTACCTAAGAAACCCTTCATAGGCGTTTGTGAATACAGCGCTAGAATTTTCGTCCAGCCGGAAACAATCTTACGATGCTCTGCGCCTGCTGCGCAGTAGTCTGGCCAACATGACGGCGCGATAAAGCCGGTCACAGTGGTCCGGTATCGTAAAGTGAACAATGTGGAGCGTGCCCGACGCTAAGCGTGGTCACTGAAACGCGTCGTATCAGCAAGATCAGCCTTGGCGTCGCTCGAATTATTCTGCCTTGTGCGCTCTCCCGGCGGCACACAGTTCGATCACTTAATTGAGTGGGTTTCGACAAAGCTACAACATTTCTATGTAATTAGCGCTTTAAGTGCATATTGTAGGGATCGTACTGAAGGACTGAACAAACTTCACGTAAAAACCGGCGCGCTTGCGGCGTACGGCTGACAACTCAATAATTATTTCATTTATGTATAACTTCCATATTTGCCGTCACACAGCACACCTATCCGCAACTTCTCAGGCTTCGACTCTGCCTCAGTGATAGTTCTGGCTTCACATGTTTTAATTAGGCGCAAGAAAAGTGGAAAAATACTTATCGAGAAAATGGTCAGGCAAGGAGACACAATCTCTCCACTTATGCTAATATAATGCTTAGTAAAAGTATTCAAGATATTAGACTGGGGAGGATCGAGGGCGATAATCAACGGTGAATATGTCAGCAACCTTCAACTTGCCGATGACATTCTTCTGTTCAGCAACGCTGGGGATACATTGAAACAATTTATTGAGGACCTTACCCGAGACAGTGTGAGAGCAGGTCTACGAAGGTAATGTTGAATAAACTGTCAAGTGAACAAGAATCCATGATCGGCAGTCAGGCTTTAGAGTATGTAAAGGAGTAAGTCTATATTGGTCAATTACTTATAGGGAACCCTCATCATGAGACGGAAATTTACATTAGAATGAAAATGGGTCGGAGTGCATACGGCCGGCATTGCCAAATCGTGACCGGCAGCTCACCCTTGTGTTGAAAAGAAAAGTGTACAATCATTCCATTCTTCCAGCACTATCATATGGGACAGAAACTTTGAGGTTAACAATGAAGCGTGAGAATAAGTTAAGGACCGCTCAAGAAGCGAAGAAACGAAAAATGATATGCCCATATAACACTAAAAGAGAGGAAGAGAGCGCTGTGGATCAGAGAGCAAACGGTGGTAGTGTTAGTTGAAATTAAGAGGTAAAATAGGAGCGGGACGTGTCGATTAATTTAAAAGGCAGATAATTGGTGGTGCATTAGAAGTGCAGATTAGGGGCTAGGGGATAGGATGCGCAATCGGGGACGGCGGAAAATTAGGAGGGGGGGAGAAAAAAAATCAGGAAGTTTGCAGGCATAACTTGAAATAAGCTAGCGCAGGTCAGGGGTAATTAGAGATCGCTGGGAGAGGCCTTCGCCCTGCAGTGGACATAAAAGTAGGCTTATGACGTTTTGGAACATACAAAATTCGTGCGGAATTTGAGCGAACTGTTCCTCTTGAGCCACATTTCGCTTCGTACTGCGAGGCCGCGTTCGCATGTTTACAGAAGGGCGTCGGGTGCCTCTTGGATATTCCCCAAGCGGCACATACCATACCACCTTGGCATCGTACTATATGTGCAGTGACTGCTCGGAACAAAGTGCGTTAGTGTCGCAAGAGCGACGAGTTGGACCGATTTGATCCGAAACCAGCTCGAATGTGGAACGGCTTTGTGCTTCAAGTATGGTGCGGTTCAGTATTCTGACGTGCACTTGAAAATTTATGACAAGGTTGGGACTGAGCATCGTTTTTATGGTGACTGATTAGCCATGACTTCTGTGAGGGCGTACTTGGGCTATGGCAGACAGTGTAATTAAAGGGTCCAGGCTCTGACAACGCGAACCTATGATTTTATTACCGGTCTCCAAAATTTATTTGTACGGCCCTTTGTGCATTTGGCCTTTGTCGGAATGTGGTCGCCTAAACCGGGAAGAACAAACTCGTGACCTGGAGCGTGGCATCATCGTATTTTATCAGCTGAGGAGAAGCTAAGAAGAAGCGATGAACGCGGATACGATGTAAAAGTGTTGATAGGCAGGGGAGCTTGCAGGTGGGGAGGTTACGTTGTGAAGTTTTCTGCCATAACTTGGGTGTATTGATAGTCACGGCTTCTTTCTGCATTTATTTTTTAGGGCTACTTTAATAGCTCTCCGTGGCCTCCACAGTGATCCTATGCGAAGGGAGTGCGTGATTCGTCGTCCGTCGGCGCTTGAAAACGTCGTCGACAAGTAGCTGATAATGAGGTAGCTGATAATGAGCCTATGCGTGGCATTAGAACCGCAGCTGCAACAGTTTGCAGCGCGATCACATACCGTACCGACGAACGTGCGGGTGATGGGCCCTTTGTTTTGAGACCATACGAACCATATATTATGGAACTTTTCTTTTTCATTCCTTAATTAATATAGAATAAATGCATTTATTAGGTTTGTATTAGGGAGGTGGTGGTGGTGATGTATACAGGCGGAGTGAGCCTGGCAGACCTAGCCGCCAATTGCTCCGACTGAGCATCTCTTTCTGCGCAAAATATGTCACCTTGTGTCTAGCAATCCTGTCTCTCGCAGAAATTTGAGCAGAATGCTTAACGCTTTCACGGCAATTCTTTTGACGGCTGAGCGGTGAAAGGGTGAGCGCGGTTGAGCTTGTCGGCGCTGTAGCAGACGCCCGGAAAAGGAAGCTGTCTAATGGGGGCGTGCAGTGATTTGTCGGGTGAGCATAGCCTCAACTACAGACGCGTGATGTGCAATCGCAATATCGGGCAACTGCGCTTCTTTCATTCCTTGTCGTTTAATCCGAGCGATGCTTCCACCTCGCTCTCATACGACGTCGTAGGTTAACTGCGCTGCCACTTCAGTGGCACGCGTATCTTAGCGTAAGAATTTTTTCGCTAAAAAAGTGCGTAAGAACGACGCAGCTTAGTGAATTCCGCTCCCAGTGTCTGCGTGGGCGGCCTTCTCCGTATGCGAAAAATCATCCCGAACAACGCATCCCGACCCACGCAGGCCCTCCGCGTGGTGCATAGGCGTTACTTAACTGAAGTTTTTAAAGTAAAATGCGCAAAAAAAATCGTAAAGTACGAGTTACACAAATCCTGTAGTCATGATACCGTCAGATTGTAATTTGAATATACGAGAAAACATAATCCTGTTACGCGCAAACTCAAGCACAAACCCCTTTTCAAGCTGCCGTTTCAGCTCTGTCTTGTAACCAGTGTTGCCAGATTGGGTTATTTGTAACCAAATTGCGCTACATAAATTTTTGTTTGGCTTTGTTTTAGGTGATTTGGCTATGTGGCTATTTTCGGGCTGCATTTTTATGCGGATCAGGAATCATAAAAAAAAAAACGTGTTTCAAGATTCGCGGTATGGTCGGCCAGCTGTTAGTGCAACCTTTTTTTTTCTGTTTGTTTCCGCATCTGCGCCCATGGCGTGGCGCGATGTACCGGGGTTCTACGTGCGGCCATTACAAAGGCAAGAACACCATAGAGTCATCATCATCATCATGTTGGCTAGAAACACTGCATTGTAGAGCTTCAGATAATTTTATACCTTTGCCACTGGGAAACCATGGCGAATGATTTGTATTTGACATTTTTCCTCGTGTGTTTTACGTCTTGAAGTCAAGGCCTTTGCGTGGGCGTGTGCTTGATGCTTGCATATGTGATAATTTTTTTTACTTTCTTAATTGTGTGATAGTCTAGTCAAGCACCTGCTTCAGCCATGTATTTCACGCTTTCAGTTAGCACCTATAAACAAAAGTTACTCGGCTTATAAATAAACGTTACTCGGTTGTTTCCATGACTCATTTTTGACATTTTACGCTATCATGAAATGATGGCTACATTTTAGATAAAAACTGCCGAGGCCCGACTACATGGTTGGCTATTCTTGGGCTATAATAACAGTATGTTTGGGCTATGTCAACATTTTTGGCAACACTGCTTGCAACACTGTCCAGACGGCGCTCGTCTCCACGCACCCGCGGCAGCGGCTGCGCCCGCCGTGTGGGGGAATGAAAAAAAAAAGAACCAGAAACCTCGCCTTTGTGCATAGCGTTACCTTGCGGATGCGCAGTTCCAGACGCAGTACGTGACATCCAGACGTTGTTCTTACTGCTCCGGGCCGCTAGAAAAGCACATGACAGATACACCAGAAGTTTCAAGTGCGTCGAAAACAGCGACAGTGTTGCAGCATTATGGCTCCTTGCTGAATGAAGTGTCTCAAGACAGTGACACGACATAAGAACACTGTTGCGTTGTTCTGTCTCCTAAATGACCAAATTGCTCTCGCACTCGTTGCCCCCATTCGTCGCTACAGTGCTGAAACATTAGTGTTTTCTAGCTTCCAGAACTTTATTTCTCCTCACGCCTATAACTTTGCTAGATCCTCGTCGACGTTGACGTTTCCACATCCTGGAACTCTGCGCCGCGTTTGTTCCAAGTATAGAGGAGATCAACTAAAGGAGCAAAACGAAGCCGACTTTCTTTCCTACATTCGAGAAAGGCTGAAGTGTATGCAGTTGCACGAAAAGACGATAACGCTAATGGTTGATGAAGTTCATATCAAGCCATACTTCGATTATAAAGGGGGCAACATAGTAGGATCTGCAGCCAATTCTCAAGAGGCTGCCACAACAACTCATGTCTTCATGGTTCAGTCGCGCCTGTCATCCAACAAAGATGTGCTTCACATTCTTCCCGTATCTAAAATGACCGCCGAAATCCTACATGAGTTCGGCAAGAAGATAATTTTAGAAGTAGAGTCTATGGGCCTCAGGATCATTGGTATACTGACAACAATTCACTCAACCGGAAAATGATGTAGTTTTTCGCAGAGAACCATGAAGTAAGCAATGTGTATCCTCATCCAGCCACAAAAATTTTCCTCTTTTTTATGTCGTCGACCCCGTGCACATTCCCAAATGCATTAGAAACAAGTGGATAAATGTGAAAAATCAAGGAACATGCTTCTACTTTCCTGAAATGAGCCTGTCTGGAGTATTGCGCGATGGGCCGCCCAGAATGAAAGTTGCATCAATTGAAGCCATGTTTGTGTTTAATTGCGGCATACACAAAATCAGGAGGACGCATAAGCTGCTTGCGGAGTGCAGACCCATCGAAACAGCAAGAAAATAAAGAAAACTAGGATTCAGACAAGGAATCTTGGTTTGAGACATCGCTTGCATTTGAAAGCGCTCGTCTTTTTCTTTTCTTTTCGTTATTTCCTGGGGGGGGGGGGGGGGGGGGCATGGGGAAGGTAACACAAATATATCCTGTCAGCTAGAGACAGAGATGGAGAGCGTGTTTGTTTACGTGGTGCACTTGTGCATTCAGCGCGAATAGCGAGAGCGCATCAAAAATTGATCTGCTCGTCCGAACGGCCACTCGTCGCTACGTCGGAATTGATGGGCAAAAGAGCGGCATCCCCGCGGAGAGTAAACAAAGGCATAAGCGAGAAAAAAAAAACACTGCGGAGATGCAGGAAGTGTAAGCATGCGCGAGTGTATGCAAGCCCCACATGGCCAAAAAATTATAAAATATTAAACACTTCAAATAGTAACAAGAATCAATATACACTTTCAAGAAATACAAAAACAGAAATCGCACGCACGAGCTCACAACTCTACACGCCCATGAACGGTCTTGTAGCTTGATAACTTACTTACGCGCAGTTACCGCTGTCGCTCTTCCATTCTTCTCGAAGGTCATGTCGAGGAAGAGGGTTCCGTGTTGCTCGGCTTTCAGGAGAATCCAACTAGAACTGTTCGACCGAGACTGTGCGCACGATCTTTTCGCAATTTGAGACTCTTTGTGAAACTTTTGGACTTTTCTCTGTATTTGTGTGCGTCTGTTGCCTTTGCCATGTGCACTTTTTAAGCCGATCATTATTGGCTATTTCGATCTCTCATTTATGGGCACCTGCTTTTCTAAGCTATCCCGTTCACACTCCGGAGTCCGAACGGACAATCAAGGAGATGTCAAGGCTCGTGTGGCCTTGCTTGAACACGCTGCAGTGAATCCCGTCCTCTTCACTCGTCCGGGCGTTGTGGTACGTTGTAGTTGTGACGCAATGCACTGCCATGCTCACTCGCACTCAGTTGATTGTAACGCCCCCTCTGGTAGTATGTATATAAGGGTTTCTTTCGTTTAATAAATCCTTTTTTTGACGCACTTCACCTCGTGCAAACCACAGGGTGTCAGAAGTGGTCGGACTGCGACCGATGACACAGTCGGTGAAAGAAAAGCGGACGGGTAGCAAGCCAACGAGTGCGGCTCCAAGGTCCGAACTAGTACGAAAATGGAGAATGGGGAACGGGGAACAGCAGCTGCGCCAGCAGACCAGCGTCCCAGTCACCACGCTACTGCCACCAAAATTGACCTGGAATTCAGGCTAGCAGTACTCAATAAATAAAATAAAATAAAGAACCCCAGGTGGTCGAAATTTTCCAGAGTTCCCCACTACGGCGTGCCTCTTAATCAGATCGTGGTTTTGGCACGTAAAACCCCATAATTTAATTAATTTAAACGCGTCCCGATCACCCGCGTATAGCGCGACAAAAGTGTGTGTGAATGAGCGGGAGGCTTTAAATTGAATACAGACTGAGATAGGGAGATACCAGCAAAGAACGACAACGCACTGGTCGCATCGACTTACACATGTAACTCGCTGTCGCTGAGGCGTTGCGTCAGTGATGATAAGAAACCAAAGTGAAGCATCACGCGGCATATGAGCATATCTATGTCGACTTTTGCAGCCATTTCTTCCTCCCAGAACCTTTTTTCGTTCGTTTAATCAGGGGACATTTATTATCTGCGATTACGGAATCTTTTGTCTGTGTTTTTTACGCCACGCTGTTGAAATAATTAGGTTAGGGATTATAGGAATGTTCAAAGTACGAACCATGGGCTGTTTGTCAGCTGTTTTTTTCGTAATCCTACTGGTCATTACAGTGGCTATCTCAATTGCGTTCGTGTCTGCCTGTAGTAGTGGCCGATGAGAATGGGCAAGCTAGGTTGTATTTGTTGCCGTCTCCGCAATCAGTAGATACTAAAGAGCCCTCGTTTGCTTCATGGCTCATCGTGCTCTCCTCAAGGACAGAAGCCTAATTCGGTCATTCAAGTCTTCCTACAGTATAGAGCCTGTGAACACTTGCACGTTGAAAACCTGCGCAGCAAAATGCGTCTTGAAAAATCGAGGCACTTAACGACCAGTGTTCTTCGTGATCGATATCGTAAGATACTTTCACAGTAGGTTAGCTGTAGCTACGTTGACGAAGGTAAAGTCCGTTATTAACGACAAGATTGGATAAGTTTCAGAAGGCGTTTAGCACCGGTAATTAACATCATAATACTCAAGCCGAGCTGTTCAGAACGCTGAGTAAAGCTTCGTCCGCATACTGCCCGCCACACTGATGGATAGAAGTATGTCAAGCTTTAAGAAAACAGCGTTTCTGAGTGCGCTGTCCTCAAGAAAGGCACCCAAGTGCGACTTTTGTGTGGGAAAGGGTAAAGTCTCACTGGAGGTCAACGTGTGTATGTGCTAAGAACAGCTCAATCACGCCTTTGTATCCAGGAGTTCAAAGCTGGTGAGCATTGACGTCAAAGCGTCCTTGAGCAGCCTTGAGGTTAAAGCAGGAATTATCTTCCTTGTGCCGTGGTGGTTTCGCGAAAAGAAACGACGTGATTGAATGGTAATCTTCTTTTTCATGACTGCACCAGTGGCCCTTCTGCGAGGTAGGTACACTGCGGTCACTGACGGATCGCGTATCTCGACGGTGAGAAAGAAAATTAACAGAATGAACAAACTTTAAAACGATTCCGTGACTCTAAAACATGCAAATGAGACGCCGTTGGCGCGCGAAGCAACGAGCAGGAAAAGTGGGTAAAATAATTGTTCCAAACCAAGTTCACAGACTAGAACAGTAGCAAAGTGAAGCACGTGAATATGAACAGGCAGGCGAAGATGTGCCTATTCTCTCAATTTGGCTCGGGAAATATCTGATTAGGCTCTTACAAACGCTCTTGAGTTTCTAGCATAACTTCATAGGGCGCCGTAGCAATAAGGCCACGGCCACATTCTTCAACCTGTTCACGAACATGTTCTCTATGGTGAAGTACTTGCGTCATTGCGAGTGCTTTACATGATCTGATTGTTTCGTTGGTATTCGGTTCCGCTCATTTTATGTTCATTGGGGTCGACGTAATACGTACTAAGAATTTTGTGCATAATTATTGCCTTTCGAAGTTTCAATTCGTGTAGGCAGCCGATATTTCTGTCCATCATTGTGCTGAAAGAGGACAGCAGCAATGAATATATAGCGCAAAATTTGAGTAAGTCACTAACGCTCACCATGCTACAGCGCAGTCTGTTGTGTGGAAGTGGCTTCTAGGTCTTTATGACAATTTCTTTTTCTTTTGCGACCTTCCCCCGACATTATCGCGAAAACCGGGCTATTATTGATCGCTTAGGTAAACAGACTAGTCTGCGAGGTAGAAACTGTCATTAGTGAAATTAATGCAGCAAGTGTCAATTTCAGTTTCCATATTGTTGAACTGAAACCAATATATTTTATTGGAGTTTGGAGAGTTAACACTGTGACGATTTACATTGAGATATAGTAAAATGATCGTTTCTACTGAGTGAGAAGATTTAATGGAGCCGAGGTGCTCGCATCTAGTAGCAAGCACTGTGAATGCAAGACACAATGAAAGCTAAGGAAGCATAAGAGATATAACTGTCTTTCCTTAAAATCCAGCTACGGAGTCTTTATGAATAAGGGTTAAATCTGCGATTGCTTTCCAAATCTTCAAGGTCCCCTAAACCACTATGTGCTTGGACATTTGTAATATAGTGGCAGCCGTGCAATCATTTTATAATAAACGTACTGCTGCCAGAAATTTGAGAAGTGATGCGATAATAGCAAAGTTACGGGCATTTCATGAACCGCCGTGGTTCCTCATTCGCCTTCGCTACCCAATCTCTCCTCCCCGCCATCAACTACATGCAGTGCAGCGCAACGACCCTCCCCCCCCCCCCCCCCCCCGCGTGTTCGTCCACAAGAAAGCAGCAAACCAAAAGAACATGGGCTCCTCCATTGCCTGCCTTTGATCGGCCTCTGCGTACGAATCTTGAATGGGAGCTTTATGAAAAGTTCATTAGCGCACAATGGGCAAGCTCCCTGCCTTCTCATACCATAGGTCTAAACACCCATGAATTCGCTCATTAAGACTCACTCAAACTCATACCGGCCCATTAGAATGAATTTGGCTGGACACGAGTGTATTTTGGGAACCTGAGTTTCAGTCTCAGTGAGCCTGGCTGAGTGTACTTTTTAGGAGCGTAAGTCCGAGTGATCATAGAACTTTCGCGAGTTTTGGTCGGAGTGAGCTCGGCTGAGTAGAGCATCATTTTCGTGAGTGCGAGTCCGAGGGATGACTAAGCAATACATTCATTTTGTGAATGAGTCTGACTGAGTTTCATTTACTTTGCCTACCTGTGCTTCTTACAGCACACAGCCGGTTTTCGTCACCGTGGCGGTTTCTTCTCACGTGGATGGGCCAATAGACAGCGTTTTCACTTGCGACCACGCGCATTACCCATTTGGTGTCACGACAATGGTATAAAAGACCGGTAAAGCCCGGAAAGAGCAGGCGATTTTTTTAAATTATGGCTTTGCTGTGGCGTGGATCGCGTCCAGGTTCACCAAAGGTTATTGACACCACCTTCTGTACATCATACGTATGCTTAATAAAAATGTGTTCAGAACGTCTGAGCTATCTTATGGGCCATTTAATTAACGAAAATGGAGATGACATAGCAGAAAATGAGAGCTGGCCGCCGGTGAGAAGGCAAACCCAGAATCTCCGCATGACCAGTGCGTTATACTCTATACTAAATCAACTACAATGGCTGCTGCCTCTACCGCCAGTTCTTCAGGTGAGTAGAACTTGTTGCTGGGCGAGTTGGTTGACATCTGAGGAAAGCATGGTTGCGCGAACAGGAAAAGAAAGACATGGACAGAACAGTAGGAAACGATAGGTCAGGCGCTGATTAGAGCTTTTAGTCCTGAATGGATCATCCACTTGCAATGCTTTCAAATGATTTAAGAGGAACTGGCTAACTAACTGCTGCCAAGAACCTTTCTCGCTTACGATGGCACGGAACGGAATTCCTTCCTTGTGCGATTTTGCCGTAAAAAAACACTCTTAACAAAACACCTTAACAGTCACCTATTGCCTTGACTAACTTCGAAAGGTTAAGTTCTTTGCAAAGTGCTATTGCTTGTTTCTTGACTTTTGTTGCCTTTTTTTTACGCGGACAAAGTTCTTTGCTACCGCTTGTTGCGCCTTGTCATTAAAAACACCTGCTGAGAAAACCACAAAGCGACCTTCCTTGTCAGACTGTAGAAGCTGAAGTTCATTTTCTTTGAAAAAGTTTACGATGGTCCTTGTAGGGTCTCTGGACTTTCCGGTCGCCACCTTGTTCATTGGAACGATAGGTTCAGCGCCTTACCTATCGTTTCCTACTTTTCTTTCCACGTATTTCTTTTCCTGTTCGCGCAACCATGCTTTCCTCAGTTCATCAGGTATTTGTGCTAATGCATTTAACGTAGTGCGGGGACGGTTTAAAAGTGCAACTCACAGCCATGACGCGGGATGTCTCCTTGGTTGTGATGGTCCCCATGCGTGGGCAGTGAACTGCTTGCATGATTACCACAGTGAACATACAATATGCCAAACACGCCGCACTGGTCTGAAGTCATTCTTAGCGCAGCCAAACAAATGCATAAAATTGTCTGATTACAGTTTGTTCCTACTTATCAATGAATTTTCCTTTGCTATACACCCCCTATATCTTTCAGGGTGCTTGTCACCAGACCCTTGAGTGCATGTATTTCTGTTCATACGCATTGCTCCATTTTTTGGGATACGCTTAGCTCTGCCTCACCGTCGTTATGGAGAAAAAGAAAGAGCGCCATGTATCTGCTGATTACGAACTGTGCAGAAATTTTACACATTGCCCGTTTGGCTATCTGCCGAACTTCACCGCTGCACTCCAGCGAAACTGAATGGGCAGAATTAAAAAAATATCCTGCGCTTGTGTAGTTCAAACCCTGCTCAAGTCCTGCGCTTAATGCAGCTGCAATCCTGCTCAAATTCTGCGTTTGGGTAGTTCAAATCCAGCGCTAATGCAGCTCCACTAACGTGAAACCTAGTGACGTGTGAAGCAGTGATGCGCCGGTGTTTCCCTTATGTTAACTCACCGTTGGTTGGAACTACACAAGCGCAGGATTTGAACAGGATTGGAGCTACGTTAACGATTTCCCGACCATGGGGAGAATACGTGTTTTTGTATGTTAGGTAAATTTTTTTTCTGAAGGAACTACTGTACTCAGTATTTAATGTAATACTTAAACAGAAAGCAAAATTAGTGAACTTTTCAAGCATAATAGGTTTAATAACGAGATGTATGTCATAAAAAAGATATAAATAGTTAAAATCAAGACTGTGTGATAAAATTGAACAAAATCTGTAAAGACACGCTTGAGGGTATCTACTAAGAAAAAATGTTACGAAAACTATGAGATATACACAATGAATTGCCGTCTAGTAGGCACGACCTCCGAAAAAAATCTACATTTTTCATTGAATAGGGATTACGCTACAGAAATTTAACTAAGCACTGCAGTTGGGCGTGCCTGGCTGAGGTCGCATGATGTTCCGGGCTGGTTTGTGTTGTTGCTTTCAGATTCAAAGTTGGATGAAAAGTCAGCGTCGTCGGACTCGCTGCTATTTGATGTATCAATAAGATTAGCTGCAGAGGCTGCGGAATAGCGATATCTGCGATCTCCCGAAGTGTGCGCGCCGTTTCCAGAGCCGGACATTTTTGCGTTCTGCTTTGACGATCGAGAAATATTGGAGAGCGTTTAAAAATCACCGCCTGCCGGGAAAAAAGCCAACTGCTTAAAAAAGAACAATATAGTTTCTCCTCTTTCACGTCCGATAGTGCAGTGTGTCCGTGAGCGGCGCGGAAGGTCTCGAATGTGGTGTTTCAAATCATCGATAGAGAACTAACGATGCCCAATGGGCGCGGCACGGAAAGAGTTAAGCGCTTGATTCAAATTCTGCGCTTGTGAAGTTCAAACGCAGCGCTAATGCAGCTCCACTAAGGTAAAACCCGTGGAACTGCGAAGCAGTGGTGCGCCAGTGTTTCCCTCATGTTATTCTTGGGCTATTCTTGCACAAGTGAGGAAAAATCGAGTGGTTGTGGGGTTGTGGTGCCCTCTCATGCACTGCGCTGGTACCAGAGTGGCGTTTCGGAAGCGATTTTCACGAGTTGCTGCTAATTTCCGCATATATCTGGCTCATACCCGCATATCCAACGCGGGTATGCGGCACACGTGATTTTATTATCCTTAATCGTGACGTATCTGACAAGCATGTGATGTTATGGCTGTCATGACCTCTCAGTCAAATTAGTCATACATTCGTACCCTTCCATGTCCATTTTACTATACACCAAGTGAATGAGATGCGAGTTTTCAGCAGATCTTGTTTTTGCGGGAGACCACGACGACTTTACATCGCATTAGACGCCGACAGCCCGGGCTCCTAAAGTGCTTCCCCACAAGTGTAACGGCTACTGGAGGGAGACGGAAGATCACACACACATCTTGTGGGACTGCATCAAACACCCAGAGGAAGCAAGATCAAGAACGATCCCGCCGCGGCTAGAGGCAGCGGCGAAGAGCTACGACCAAGACCAAAAGCTCTGGGCCGTCCCGCAGGTCTTCGGGGCGTTCGAAAGGCAGGGACTCAGGGAGCCGGCAACGGCGAGCGGAGACCTGCGACAAGTAACGGCAACCCCGTAGACGACGTAGGCCCTCGTCGGGGCGCGCGAGCGCTCAAGTGCAGTCCTAAATAAAGTTTGTTTCATTCCAATCCAATCGTACTTAAATGTGTATTTCAGAACGGCTCCGCAATTTCAGTAACACTCTGTTAGCAACGTCGAGTGGATACTCCCTTTCATTAGCATTCGCGTTTACACCACTTAGTCGTATTTGATGCTATAAAGCTACGTTACAAAATTAAAATAGGTTACGAAATTCGAAAAAAAAGAGAGATACCACAGGGGACAGTAGAAAATTTCTATGTTTGTGTGAGGTTCTTTGTGCCGTTCAAAACAATTTTCTTGCATTTACTTATTTGTAACCTTGTAATTCTGCACACATTCCACCATTCTATAGCTGCGAATAGCACGTACGAAAAGAAATTACACTAGTGTTCATGGGATATGATAACGCCAACGCAGTTGAATTGCTTCTTTCCTCGTGTTAGTAGAGTTCGTCCAGTTAAGCTAAGCGTACAGCACCGTAATCTAGCAAAGCAAACCTGCCCCTCTGTGATTGCCTTATTCTGAATAGGGTCCACGTTTTGTGGTTTTAACTGACTTTTCGTTTTTGCATCAGTCAGCTGCATGAAAACGCGAGCTGCTGCTTGCTGTCAGCGCCCTATGTGTTGTGCATATGGTGCGCTTCATAGGAAAAAGTATCGTACATCAAATCTTTTATTTTATAGAGATTCTGCGTATAACTGTCAGCCTTTCTGTGCCCAAGCTATTTCCGAGCTGGTTTCTATGTATGCTGTTCAGTATTGACAAACGGTATTCTCACCACTGATTAACATAGTGAAGAAACTATAAACGGCACACGGATCGCATCTCGGTAGCATACTCTCCTCGATTTAATATAAAGTAGGCGAGGGACCTTAAAAATTACCAAGATTTGGTAGTCATGAAACACTTAAAGAGGAAGGTTTACATTCGAAAACGTATTTCGCCGTACTAATTTCGTAAGGTAATACGGCATTACAACATACGGAAGCGTACAAAATCGCTTCGCATTAGCTGTTGCGTGTGCTACTCTACCAACCTCACCACCTGTATGCTCTCTCTGCTTTGGGTTTAGTGCGCATGTACGCGTATATTCCTTTCTCTTTTGTTTAGAGTTCAACGCTAAACTGCAAGTGACGCGAGCGAGGCCTAATTGGCAAACTAAAACGCTGACTTGGTCATACGTAACCGGATAGTTTCGCAGGACAAACCGGCCTAAAGAATGCAGTGGCATAAACGCGGCCGCCAAGTAAATAAAGCGTCGTCTCATAGCCATATGTTTGCCACCTTTACATATATATATATATATATATATATATATATATATATATATATACAAGGTGTCCCAGCTATCACGCAGCACTATTTAAAAAAATAGGAACGGCGTTACGCGAAGAAAACCTAGTGTGTGTTGTTTCCAGTACAGTGGAGTAGCCACCCGTAATTTTTTCGTTACGGAGATTCAATTAGGTAATTGTAATCAATTAGCTAACTCGAGAAGTACTGTCCTATTTATGAAGGTGTCAATGAGAAAACTGTAGAGCAACATGAAAAACTCGCGATACAGCTTTCTGTTGCTCAATACCTGATACGTAAAAGTGTTTTTCCGACGCCAGGGAATATACGCAAAGTGCCTCGAGAGGCCAGTCGCGCGGCAATTCCGCCAACTTGCATGGGGAGCGAACGCACGGCGGAGAGCAAACACCACTTAGTCCGTCGCGCTAAAGGCCGTGGGGGGACGGGACGGACGGAGGGAGGGGAGGCGACGTCTAGCTGCGGCACCAAATACGTGTCTTGCGTCCGGGTGCAAGGGGAACTGGCGACTCAATCTCCAACGCGAAAGGAGGACAGCGGGAAGGCAGCGCGGGTGGGAGGGGTTGTGGCTTCTGCTCTGTGAGCAACTTGTACTTTGCGCAGCGCCGGGCGGTCGCCCGCGCCGTATCGTGAAAGCGATCTGCAACACGGCTCCTACTATTGTACGCGCTGTGCTTTCGCCGCTCAGTTTCCTTTTAAGCGATAGACCGCATGAACCTTCGCTCGGTGCTGGCGCGCTTGCTCACGCCAACGTTTCGACAGCGGTTGTGTGCGGTCACACAAACAACGCGAAGAACTGTTGTCGACGGCGGCGGAGTTTTGCACGCGTTCACACCGAACGCGCGCGGCGTTGGTGACTTGTTTATGAAGAATGTATCAACCTTTGCCGTACACTCTATGGCGATGTACCATGGCGACCATAAGGCCATGGTCCCTGTGGTCACTAAATAAATGAGAACCTCCAGATCGTATATATTCTTTAATAGTTCAAATAACCAATTACACCATCCCATCCTAATAGTTATAATTGGAAACACATAATTCGCACCATAGTACAGCTTCACTGGTCTTCCATCTCCACCCCAGTTTTTGATCGTCTGCGCATTATGGTCGATAGAGAAAAATATGTGATTCAGCAGAATGCGATGTTGGGCTACTTGGTTCATGCTTGAAATGTGATTCTGGCGCAACAAAACCAAGGGGAAAGAAAAAAGGGGGGGGGGGGGGGGGAAGAACGCCAATTTGCAACTGAAGTTATTGCATAGATATGCCCTTATACACACAGGATTGACATGCGCACGAAGTGACATGCGCACGAAGCGGCACGCATGTCATTCGTGTATGAACTACTACAAACGCACTACTACAAACGTCCCGCCACGCTGCACAACAGCCTTGACAACAAGAGCCTGTGATTTCCCATGGGGCAGGCTAGGCAAAAGAAAGGACGGAAAGAGCGCCAACTTGAAACTGAATTTATTGCACAAAAACACCCATATTTTATACACACAGGATTGACATGCGTGCGCTTCGTGCGCATGTTCACTTCATCCGGCCTAGCAATGGCTTTATTACGCAAATAAAATTCCGGCGCAGTCAAAGGCATGAAGTCTCTGTACTGATCGCATGCTTCCAGCCATACGCTCGTGCAAGCAAATTCCGTTGCTGCGCTGAGCTACTATACCCGTTCCTTATACCGGGAGTTATATTACAACTCATGGTATATATCCAACCTTCCGTGCTTCGAATGCATTTGACTGCGAAAGTCGATGTATACACAGACAACCCGTCCGTGACAGGGACGACCATGAGCGCCATTATATTAGTGTGTGGTAGCTACCGAACGAAATACGAACGCCATTACGCAGTGACCTTTATATTGTATTTAAATACTGCAAGCCTCGACTAACCTTTCTCTATTCACCAAGCCCGCCAACCAATCGCAGTCGATGAGACTTGCGGCAGGCCGCAGTTTCCTCGGCGACGAGCCCGGCAGACACGGTAGTTACGCATACTCCTCATGTATACTTGTCTGTATACGCTGTGTAGCAGGAGGCGGGAACCGGGAGATGAGCAGGGATTCAACTGCGCACCGGTCCGTTACCCCGCACACTTGATACAGCTATATGTGTGTGCGTGTGCAACAGAGGGAGATGGGAGGACACGGTAGTCGATGATTCTACTCTTGTAGGCCAACAGGGTTAGATCTTGCTGGGAGATGTGCTGTATTATTAGTTCTCTTTATCTACCTCCGTCTCTCGCTTCTAATGAATGCAGCAACGGCACGGTCGTTTACTATTCCGCCTTGAAATTCATAGCCGTATTGAGATGTAGGTAGAAATAACCGTGGCTTGGGTACAATAATGCGAGAAGGATGTGGCCACTGACATGTCGGGCTATACATTGCTCTAATCGTGCTCTAATCGTAAACAACAATGTCCAGAAAGAGAGCGAGAAAGAGAGGTAGGTGTTTCATGAAGCAGACACGTGGCATAGTTACGTTCGCAGGTGGTCCCAGTAATCAGTTAATTTCACGTAGCCCTGGGTTAACGCCATCATAATGGTCGATTCGGGATATACTGGCTGCCCTGGCAACAGCGTTGCCCACGGTTGATCGAGGTTGTTAACGCCTCCGGTGTGAAATGAATAACGCGCCACCTCTCCACCATTACGGCGCCTGAATTCAACGCTTTGCCGCGTGAAGTCGGGTATATCCCAGACTAGTTTGACGTTGGTAGAAGTCATTATGCTGCATCTACCTCTTACTCGTTAGGCGCAAAGCCCCGACCAACTAATAATGGCGCGGTGGCCACTCTGCTGCATCAATATGTTATTTTCTCACGTGGCATATTAACCGCTTCAAACATGGTAATGCTTACGAAAGGCCTAAAGGCACCGGGACGCCATCGGCATGGATTACGCGCAAATATTTTGTTGTGATTACGCTAAAAACATGGGAACGTTATAATGCTGTATCAAACTGCAACTTTTAGAAGCATTAAGCTCGATGTTATGCAAAACAGAGCAGTTTATGTATACGTAAGTCGGCAAGCAGACAGCGCGTAGACTACGAATTAGTGTTGAATCAAACGGAGACACACGAAGTTGCATAATAACGTCGTTACGACAAGATCTCAGCTTTAGGCCCCGAAGCGCTCTCACGAGCATCTACATCTCTACGTCCACATTATTCGATCGTGTAAGCGCCCCATAAGCTGGTTTTCAAAGGCAGGAGCGTTGTACATGGTATTATTTACTTCAGCTCGTTTTGGATAGTGGTAACGATTGTGTGATATTTTCATCTTTATTTGGGGAGTCTTGCGTGCTTTATAAAGCCACTCGAGGACTGCCTCACTTAGTTAGCTCGTTATGTACTGCGTGGGAGTTGCGGTAAAGACTGAAGTTGTCCCAAGTATCGGCACTGCGTCGTTAGGAAATAAGGATCTGGTCCAGCCCTCCAATCCGCTTTCTTTTTGAGGCGCATGTGCATCAATTTTATTTCTTTTATACTATCTTAAGTTGGTGTTTGTAAATTGGGAGGGGCATTATAGATGAAGTCACGAAATTTCAGTGAACACTTTAATTTGTTGAGACGGTCGTTGTAGTGCATGAAGGACTGCAAAAAAAATTTTTAAATTGCAAACTAATTTTTTCTTCTGCTGAAAAGCAACTCATGCGTGATTACCGAAAACACATATATCCAGCATTAAAAAAAAAATAACACTGCGGATGTTGATGTCCTTTTACCCAGCGCAGACGTTTTTTTAGGTATTTTTTCTTTTTTTTCGGAAACAAGCTGTGCATCTAGAATGTTTCTGCTGCACGGATATGCCTATGTTTCGCAATACTTAAGGCAGCCAATTACTGTTAAGCAAATATTCCAAGATTGTGTATTGCACAATCAAATATTGCTATCGAAATATTGAGACACGCAGATTTGCTTTCTGTTTAGGCATAGCCTCATATATACTTCATGCCTGCCCATCGGCGCCGAGAACGCAGGCAATCGGTCGTCGCGCCTAGTTCCGTCGCTCACCACCAATTGGCGGTGCTACCCTAGAATAGAAATGCAGGACGCTCTACCGCGGCGTGCGCTGTAGCGTAACTATATATCACGTTATTGTTTTATCGGTGCCGATTCTATCGTGTTACAACATCTGGGGGCGATTAACACCCCCACAGACGGGTACAGGCCGCTGCGAATTGCCTCTGCCACAGAAAAAAAAAAGGTAGAAGGAAAACCACAGCTTTTATTTGTAGTACTATGAAGCTTCATTTGCCTTCTGCTTATTATTAAATATGTTTTGTATGTCAGTGTGGAATAAAAAACAATATCGGCTCGAATAACTGCCCAACAAACACTTTTATTGCCATGATAGGGATTTAAAGTTTGTGGGGCTTTCGTGACTGGGGCTTCTATGAAAAACCTTTTGCGATGTCGTTCTTGTCCGTTATCTTCAGGGCAAAATTAGTGAATAGAGTGCGGAAGAACTTTGTCAGAATGATCTCCAACAGCTTCTCGTGATGCGCAGACACTGAACACTTGAATAACTCACGCTCACGTCGCACTTGAGCAGCATTCACGACAGTCTGCCTCAGCGGCTGCTTAAGATTTCTTCGCTTAGCGAGCACTACTTCAACACACTTGTGCAAAGAATTCAGCACAACTACGAGTTCGTCTGACGGATACAACATACCGCTTCTGTATTTAAGCCTAATCAGAGAATCTGACGGCGCCGAGGGCTTGGACTTTGTCAACAAAGTGAGGCATTCTTTGCAAGGCCCCAGCTCATTGACCGCTCTCGACAGGTATCCGCCAACCATCGCTAGTGCTGCACATTCTGGAGAACGAAGCGTTCCATTAAGCCGGGTAATGTGGTTGACCAGCGCTGCTGTCGCCTCTTCGGAAAATTCTTTGGATGGTTCTGGCGTAGTGCTTACGCTCAGTTGCCGGCGTAGCGAAGAGCATGTGCTGTATTCCGTGTCCATCAAGTTGCTGCTTTTCGATGTTGACACAATGCCTGTGTTCGGAGACTTTTCTATTCCGCACAAAAGTGCGCGTGCGTCTCTCTGGTAGTTGCTTCCAGCTGACCTCCTAAACCACACAAAAAATATTCAATGGCGTCAGACGAGAGCTTTCTAGCCAGAACAAATCGAAAGTTCATCTCTCTCAGCAAGTATCTGCAAGTAAGTTTGTAAGCGTGTGTCGTCGTCCCTTTCTGTCCGTGTCCGTATACGTTCTGCTGGAAACCATTTGTGCTAAGTTTGGCGTATTCCAACTTTAAGCCACTTCTCTCGAAGTACTTCATCGCTCGGAATTTCATGAAATGAGATGCCCGGGACCTTTCGCTTACTGTGCCAGGTGCATCCAGGTCCACAAGAATACGCCATAACACTGGGTATCAACTCGCAAAGCGCCCCATCAAATCACTTAAAGTAGCATAACTCACTCGTGACCACGATGTCCTCTTTTGGGCCAGAAGGCTCTCATTTGCGTTGCTGCTAGACGTCCTCAATGCGGCCCCGACAGTGTCACCACAGCCTTATTCCTTCAATACCCTGCCGCAGCTCACCGCGTCAATCGAAGGCAGAAGACAAGTTTTTTTGCCAGCCGTGGACGGCTGCAGAAAGGTGGTGATCTCTCAGCAAGCCAGCGAACTTTCGGCAGGCGAGGCAAATGAATATTGTCTAGATTTGACACTAATGGAGATGCGCACACGCAACTTTTTCGCGCCTTTAACTCTGCGCGGCGCCTAGCGAACTATTCTCGGGTAGCATCGCCCACAGCGGGCGACCTGCGAAGAGGTCAGGCAAGGAGGTTGAACGGCGCTCCCGGAGTGATTGCGCGGGTACAGAAAGTATATAGGAGGCTATGGTTTAGGGGCTCAATGCTGTAGTGGGACCCAAAATGCATGCAAAGGCAGTGTTAAAAATAGCCAACCACATTGCTACAGGCAGCTACATGTCAGAGTGATTAGCAGATTACGGGTAGCATAAAACCTTTACCGCACTATGCGAAAAATGTGCTTTGAAAACCGTAACATTTTCTTTATTATCCTGTTTCACTTTCTGCCGCTAAGCTTGATTACCTTTCTTTTTTTGCGTCGAAGATGTTTATTGTGTATTTTAACGAAGAGTGTAACGCAACCACTCTTTCGCGAGACATTCTTGATCTTTGTCTTCCTCTTCTTGGATGTACGGGTAGTGTAGTCACTCGTTGTGAAAGTTTTCGAAAAGTGCTGGTAAAGGGTTGAATGCCAGCTCAGGTGCCTTTTTACATTCAGGTCATATATCCTTGACCCGCAGTTGGGTGATCATTGTTACTTGCGGGCTACTGTAACACTACATCTTCTTATTTTACGTTCCTAGAGAGTTACAATTTCTCTTAATTGCAATTTATGAATGACGCACTTCAGTGGTATATCGTAAATATTTTATTGGATGCTTCCCTTATTTGCGCTAATATGTTGCTAGCCCTAGTACATAATTTCCGTCTCGCTAGCTACCTTATTTGTTATCCAAGAGGTATGAATGGCACTTTTAGACAATACTGCCAGCACTTAACAATATTGTAAGCTTCCGAGAAATGCAAGGAGCTAATACATGCTCAGTCAAGCTTCAAAATTCAATATCGACACTGAGATTGTAGTTGAAAAATACCTATAAGTTATTTCGATACAATAGATGTACATTGTATCGCCTCTGATCTACAGCGAAACAACACATTGAGCAACTCCTCGGCCCACAAGAATATTTTTTGCACATGCTCCTTTGCATATAAAAACATTGATCGAGTGACCTACTGCTTCAAAAAATAAATTTAAACAACGTTTTTCTGTATCTAGGGATCTGGTCATCAGGACGCAAGCGTTACAAAAAAGCATGCTGTTCTAAATATCACCGGGGGTGGTTGGGGGTGGGTGCGAGTGAGTGCCTGCCGGCATAATTATTGTTTCGCGACGTGGTAATGATGAAAGCATTACGCGATCAATTCCTGACTGCACGAAAAGCTGCCAAATATTTGCCGATGGCGCGTTGAATAAGGTACTTCAAGACGAGGAAGTCGCCCGGCCTCATTAACAATAAATGTCTTCTCTCTCTCTAGTAGGACGTTCTGGCGGGCTAGTTGGTCCATAGCTTTTAGACGTTTATATACTGCGCGAAAAAAAAAACAGGACACACGAAAGAAACACACACGACACCGCGAGCGCAGACTGCCAACTGTTTATTTCTGGAAAAACAAGCAGCCTATATTTCCTTGAGGATCCTGAACACGTGCCCGCATTGTCATTGTCACATGTGCCGAAAAACAATATATATATATATATATATATATATCTGCTGGGTAACAATGTAAAACACGATTGCGACAGGCGATCACCAAACTAACCAAGAGGCGTTCTTACTATATCATCAAAAGAGGGAGAGAAAACCGTGTGCATGTGAACGAAACGGAAATGGCAGATGTCACTTAACAAATAACCATAGTAAAGGCGTAGGATGAGGCGAGAAATACGTTTGAATAAAAAAAGAAATAGAATCAACAAATAATACACCAAACAACAAACGTACAGGCGATGATGTCATAAAAATGCATGAAGGATGAAGATATAGCTTAATGAAAAAAAACACCAGAAGTAAAGATGAAGTCGACGAAAACTATAAACGTGGCTATGAAAAGGATAAAACCTGGTGAAAAACTAACGCTGAGGCGTTTTCGGCATTTTTTTCTCTCCCTTTTTTCTTAAGTTGGTTTTTTCTGTCTTCTATTTTCTTCACGCAGTTTATGGTCTAGGCCACGGTTTCAGTATAATACCACAACGATAAAACAAAAACCAAAAACTAGCAAAAAAATTTTGAACGCCAAGAAGGATTTTACAAGGCACATTCCAGAAAATTACCTTCTTCTGGTAACAACGAGAGAGACGGCGTGCTGATACACTTGTCGCCTGCTTTTATTGTGTAGAAAGCTTCAACAATCTCCTTTTTGGTCTGGTCCCTCGATTTGAACAAGATCGTTGTGTTTTTAAGAATTGGTTTGCAAGGTGTTCTTCCGCCCTCATCTTTTCCTCTGCATCTGTTACAGTGTTGGGCCAAAGTGCCTCCTGCATTGTTCTTTACATGCCACTGGTGTTCCCGTGCCCTTTCATTAAAACACCTGCCCGTTTGTCCAATATAAATGCTGTCACAAGTCAAGGGAATTAAACACACTACCCCACAAACACACTCGGTGTAGTTCGTTTTGTGCATGGTTGAGCACTGGGGCCTAATCTTTTTCTTACCTGTCACCATAGGGCACACTCTACTAAGCTTACATGGAGCCGAAAATACGACCTTGGCCCCGTAGCGGCTTGCCACTTTTTTGATGTTGTGCGAAACTCGATGAATGTAGGGCATGACTTGCAGTTTATCTTTCTTAATAGCCTCTTTCTGTTGCTTTCTAACTTTCAGTTTTTGCAAGAGACTTTCACAGGCACCTGTGATTAAACTCTGAGGGTAACCAGCCGAAAGGAAGCGCCTAACTTGCTGATTGAAACTGAGTTCTATATTGTGCTCGCATGATTTTTCCAGGGTGGACTTACAAGCTAGGGTTATGTTGGCCGTCTTGACTGGTTTGGAATGAGCACTTTCAAACGGCAGTGGGGCCTTCTTTGTCCTCTGGTTGTTATATCAACAGATGTGTTTAGCGTCAGTTTCTGGACCTCAGCCTCCATTTTGAAGCTAAACACATCGGTTGGTATTACAACCCGACGACAAAGAAGGCCCCACTGCCGTTTGAAAGTGCTCATTCCAAACACAAGCGGGGTGAATGTTCAGTTCTGGGCCGAGTGTCGTTCTCCACGTAGAACCTAGGCCATTTTCTCGATGGGAGTACCATATTGGCCTCCTTGATAGCTCGTGATACTAAGTTGGGGCCACATTTCTAATTGTGATATGGGACTAGTTGCTTGAGTAACTGTGGTCCTATATCTACACAATTTTCACTGTTGCAACATTATACCTATAGATGTCTTTTGTGCAACGCTCATAGGTCGAAGCTTAAGGCCCGTGATTAGCATATTTATTAATCGCACTAAATCTGTTAGTTATTGAGTCGCTTGCCTTGAATGATGGCTACTACTTGTATTCAAATGTATGTATTTGTGTTGTTAAACCTCGTAACTAGAGATGAAAAGGATAGTAGTAACCACGATCCGCCAATGCTCGTCAATTCTTTTACATTCGAACCCATGTTCTGTGTTATCTCGAGCTCTTTACTGCTCACTGCAAAGCAATACGCCATCAAAATTAGTTGAACCATTATGTTATTTGCATTGGTTCGTGTAAGAGCCCGTATTTTACCAGAAAAGGTTCATAACAGGACAGGCAGAAAGACACGCCACATTTTACACCAGTTTCATTTATTACAGCTAGTGTTTTCATGATAGGCTGCTGCTTATAGGGGGCTGCATGGAATTCCGACGAGGTGGCGCACACATGAAATGTTTGTGGAACTCGCCCCGCAATACGGTGTGCGGGATGCTCTCGAGGCACGACAGACAACGTGTGCACGGTTGCATAAATGAGTAAGTACGCCATCGGTACGGCCGTAAAAAAACGCTTTATGGACGGTCGCGAGAAAAGAGGCGAGTCCTCTGGGGAACAAGAACATAGAGGAGGAAGGGATGACACAGGAAAATCAGAATGAGGACATTGAGTACGATAGGTAAATAGTAGGAATGTGTTGGTATTTTTGGTTAACACAGATCTCATTATTGAGTACTAATATTGGATAAAGTTTATTGAAAGGCTGGATTTTGTATTGAAAAATGAACGCAGAAGACATATAAAAAATACTGACCAGATGCTTTCCAAGCTTTAGTTAACCAGGTGCGTGACAGGGATAGTTGGCAATACATTATAAAACAGCTTGCCGCAGGCCGAAAGTTTGACAGGGGAGACGGATAGAAGTGTGATAATCTACGCCCCTCCGGTAAGTCTTCCATGCACTGCTGGGCTGTACTTAGAATTAAACAAACAGATCGTAACGCCACTACAATTGGCGTATAGAAAGGAAACGATAGGTAAGGTGCGTAAACAGGCAGGAAGTGAAGAAGGAATAAGCTCCAATAAGAGAATTTAATGACACAAGTCATAATAAGCAATGCAAGTTGAACGTTCTTTTGTGTATGATCGGAATTCATAAAGGAATACGCATACATTAAGAACCATCAAAGTGTATGACTACGTTGTGGGGCAATAAAAGAAAGAAATGAAAGCGAGGTCAAGAAGAGCTTTACCGAAGACCGAAACTTATACTTCTTCACACTCACACGGACACGCATGGCGTGATCCAACGACTGATTAAGGCGGCTGTGAACTTATACACGTTCGAAGAAAGCGGCTTCAAAAGCAGTCAAATTTACAGCCCAGTCAATGGACACCGATGCCTGCCCACAGTAAGCGGTGGCTGCGTTGGTGAAGGAAGCAGTCATGCAAGAGCAATTTCTGCCGCATGCCACATTTCAACGCAGATTCAAGGGCAAAAAGGAGAAAGAGGTAACCCAGTGTAGAAGTTGCGGAGGGAGGGGGGGGGGGGCGATGTGTAGAGCATGTTATTTCTTACAATTCGCAAGACTAAAGGTGGCGCACTAAGCACGATACATAAAGAGACTAGAAAACAAAGTGGTTGCTTCGACAACGTATAGCATAGAAAACAAGCAGTATACGCTTTGTGACGAACGAAAACACAGCGGCACAGAGATCGACGCTAAAGCGCAGCGGTAGCTGTGAGTAGAAAGTTAGACTTGATGGAGACAGAATGAAAAACAATGTTTGCCGAGGGCACACGAGCACACGCTCATAGGAATCAAGAGGGAGGGGTGGAAGGGCTCGGCGTATGTGCGCATGCGTTTGTATGTGCGCGTGTGCGTACATGAGAATGCGTCTTTGTAGGTATGTGTTTATATGCGCATGCGCGCACACGTTCTTTCCGGGTCGTCGTAAATATTTTACGACCTTCTGCTCCTCCCGTTATTTTCCCGGCAGCGTTGTGGCTCACCCCTCCCATATCTCCACAAAATTTCCGGCCCCTCGGTGTGGCCTTTTCGGGCTGTGGTGACACGGGCGCGTCACTCTCCTCTGGTTCAATCTTTGTAGTGATAAAAGCGGGGTCAGGAAGAAAAAGAAAGGGACGAAAGCCCCACTAAAGAACAACAAAGTGTGTCGCACCGGGTACCAGTGTTTGCATAAAGTATCAGGATGAAGAACAAGGTGCCCGAAAACTGCCTGGCGGCGCTTGGTGGCAAGAACTTCTTAAGATGCGGGGAAGGTTTGGCGGCCGCGCGGCCACTGTTTGCGTGTTGACTGAGCACTGCTGTGCATGCTTGTGAGCACGCCAGCTCTAGCCCGCGCAGTTTCTCCACGTCATACCGTAGTTATTGTTACTTATTGGTATCCGTCGAGGGCAGAGACGTTCTAGTTTAGATAGTCGTTGCCGGTATATATTTCCAGAGTAAAGTGAGTTCCAGTCAATATTCCTTATCCAGACATTTTTTATGGCTTTCACAGGAAAAACAAAACAAAACAGTCGTTAAAAAAAACTTTGTCCATGGAACGCACCAAGGGTGGCAGTGAAGACCCCATATATTAAAATTTTAATTCTAATTTTCTTTATTTAATATGATAATGAGGTACGTCGTAGTGGGGGACTCTGGGTTAATTTCGATCACCTGGTGTTCTTTATGGTTCACCAATGCGCGGTAGACGGGCGGGGTATTTTACCCCCATCGAACATATGCCGCCGCGGCCTCAAATGAAAACCGCGCTCTCGGGCTTAGCAGCGGAATGCCAGAGCCACTACGCCGCCATGGCGGGTCTCTTATATTAGAAAGATTTAGGATGGCGTACGCAAGATCGTTGCGCACGTAGCGAAATTGCGGGACTGCAGCGTGCATGAGCAGAACGCAACGGAACGCTACGGTGTTGTGCGCGCATGGACTCATCTGCGGTTAGCGTGCGGGTTTTGCAGGCGCTTCCGGGGTGGTGTGGCGAGTTCACGGTGCTGCCGAGTGTGTTTTGAAAAATGGCGGCTGCCAGGAACGGTGAGGGGAGTGCGGCAAGCCGTTTCAGTTCGCGGCTGGATTTTACTGTTTCACTGGACATGGCGTTGCTTCGCGAGGTACTGGCGGAAAATCCTTTTCGGGACTCTTCACAATGGCGCCAGATTGCCGGAAACTTGCAGGAAAGCACAGGGAAAACGTTAACCGCTCGGTTAGCGCGCGAGTGCATTGACCTGCTGATTTCGCAGTACGCTTCAGAGGATCGCGCTAACCTCAGAAAGTAAGCAAGATTTACTTATTGCCTCGTACGCAAAATGTTGGTATGTATCGCCTGGATTTCTGATTGCGTGGTCTACTTTCCTCTAGAAATCCGGAACGGAGAATGTGTATAGCAAACGCGATCACCTGCGCCAGGACGTGCAAGACTTGGCCCGAGAGTTCGGGTATAAGGTACGGGTGCGCATGAAAGCTCCTCAACGGGAACGTGCAGGACTATACGCCTGGCCACGGAAACCAGAGACGCCGCTTCTGCAAGGTATGAAGCAGCGACCTCAAACAGCACTGGGCCCGGTAAGTTTGTCGATACCGGCGGTTACTCGAGACGTTTAGTGCTGCAGTGATATTGTGGACACACATTTGGTCTCTGCGAGGTTATGAAGCGATATTTTGTATCTTCGCATGCGCTGTTCGCAGGTGCCATCGAGGAATCACCGCTAGCACTGTTTTCAGAAATGACGGGCGAGACGCTGTACGACGAAGCGTCAAACAGCACGACCGCCAACGAGGACCCGCGGCCTACTTCTGTATAAAACCAAGCTCAGCAGGATCTTGGGCAGTTAGAGATGAGGTTACTCCATGCCACAACGTGGCTACACGCAGTGAGCCAGCGCGAGGTAGGTACTTTAAATAAATTAAATTATGGGGTTTTACGTGCCAAAACCACGATCTGATTATGAGGCACGCCGTAGTGGGGGACTCCGGAAATTTGGACCACCGGGGGTTCTTTAACGTGCTCCTAAATCTAAGTACACGGGTGCTTTCGCATTTCGCCCCCATCGAAATGCGGCCGCCGTAGCCGAGATTGGATCCCGCATATGCTCCGCAGTCCAACACCATAGCCACTGAGCAACCACGGCGGGTGTAGGTACTTTCAAGCTCTTAATACGAGTTGCTCAAGTCCTCCAATACCTATCAGAAACTCGTCTTCTCGGAAAGCTTTAAAGATTCCGTTGATGATATCGAAAAGTATTGTGGGAACGCTGATGTGAATAGTGGATCGGAGCCAACTGTGGACAAAGAAGAGGACGGACGCGCGAGCAGTGGTGCGAGGAACACGCGAGGTGCGGCCGGGCGCCCTTGGGAGCAGCCGGCCAAGACAGAAGCCTATTGCCGTGGAATGCGGGACCGAGCCGTTTTCCCAGATTGGCGCCCAACGTGGGGCACCGGCTGCGTTCCGGGACGGGCCATGGTCGTAGGCAAGGCTGGAGGTACCCATTCCACGGCTAGTGGGGACTGAAACCCAGCCATGGCGCGTACCCATTTTCGTGATGCGAGCTGCATTTCCGGTGTTCGATGACCTGCGATTCCGCCGGTTCCTCCTCCGTCGCCGTCGTCGAGATTGGCGTGGGTCATGGTGGTGGCGTGGTCTTCTACGCGCTGTTGCAGCTCGCGGCGCCCCCGTACGAGAACGGCATCGCCAGCGCAGGTGAGATCATGCGCGGGATTGCGCCAACGCCTCAAGAGCGGCTCCGTCCCTCGGTGCGCGTGGATCTCTGGTTCTTTGCTGCGGTGCGGTGTGATCTCTGGTGGCAAGGCATTGAGCGGGCGGCGGCTCCTTCTGGCGACCTGCTGTGTGCACTCGTCAAAACGAGGTCGGAGAAGACAATCAGACCAGGTGTGCGCCAGGGGATGGTTTAGGGCCTCTCGGTTCTTGCAAGACCTCAACATGGTTTAGGGTCTTTGGTTCCTGCAAGACCTCAACTCCGAAGCTGCAACACCTGGTCTAATCAATCTTCGCGAGGAGTCTGTCATGGAAGCCAGTCAGGTTTAGTGCCTGCGGGTTCCTGGAAGACCTCGGTGACTCGGCCTTGAAGGCTCCGCCGATCATCTTTCGGTGCATCAGTCCCCATGGTTCGCCCGCCGGTAGGAATGTCATGCCATCGCTGCTAGCCACCATGGCCAGTGCCGTCAACGCCTTCGCAGCGCAGCTGTGGGAAAAGCGCTGGCCATGGAGGAAGGAATGGCGCTAGCGAATGTTTGCAGCTGTTGTGCCGACGATCGACTACACCACCCGCCGCCGACTCGTCGCTTCTCCTCATTTTGTGCCTTGCGGTGTGCTCGCTGTGACGGCTTGCCGGATTGAGCAGGGGTTTTTGCAACGCGGAGCAGCAGTGTGTGTGTCTTTGTTGTGTGTCTTTCGTGGTGATAGTGGCCGTGCTCAACGAGTGCGTAGCGTCGTCGCCCATGGCGACTCGGCATCTGTCGCCGTCCATGCCGCCGGGTTCGACGACCGTCAGTGCCGTCAACGCCCTCGCAAAGGGAGGGCAGTGTGGGAACGCTGACGTGAATAGTGGATTGGAGCCAACTGCTGACAAAGAAGAGGACGTACGCACGAGCAGTGGTGCGAGGAACGCGCGAGCTGCGGCTGGGCGCCCTTGGGCGCGGCCGGCCGAGACTGAAGCCTACTGCCGTGGACCGCGGGACCGATCCGTTTTCCCACAGTAGGAATTCAGCTGCCATCTCACCTGTAACTATTATAGTCAGGTTCACTCATGAATTTTTTTGTATTGTCTTTTCTTTTCGCTTCTTTTGCTCTCCCCTTTTCACTCCCCTCTACAATCTTTCAATGAAAAAAAAATCACACTGTTATTGGGGTAACTTACTGCGACGTACATGGCGAACTTTCATACTGTAAGGCCAAAGTGGTCAAGAGCATTTCACGCGGTATTTTAAATTTTTTTTGCTATTTTCTGACATCATTTACGTCTCCTACAGCAGAACACGAATTATAAATTATCATAAATGTGTTCCGTTACCTAAAATTTTACAACTCTAAATTTGTTCACAGGAAAGCGCAAGCAAAACCAAGCTGATTATGATATCTTGCGAGAGCAGATGGCACATGACATGGCCATTACAGAAAAAGACTTCAAGTTAGAATCAAGGCAGCTTGCTCTAGAAGAAAGTCGCCTTGCGTGGGAAAGAGAGCGCGCCCTTATCGAATGAGAGAAGGGGAACAGAAGCGTTCAGCAGAAGAACGCAGAGAGCGGGCCGTGGAGTGACGCCTTCATGCTGCCCAGCAGGAGGAATTTCCTAATGTATTGAAGGTATTTTTCACTGAAATAAAGAAGTAGTTAGTTTTCGTCAGGAACGTTAATTGAGACCTATGCGAATTAGACTACTGTGGTGTAATCTCTAAAGTATCGCCTAACACGACATACGTGTACCACATAGCTTCAGCTTCAAATGACACCATGACATTATGTAGTATAAAGGTTCACCCCTGCAAGTAATATTTCAATCCACATTAAGAACAGAGTGATCATCACTGACGCCACAGGTAGATGTGAACACAGAAAGACCCCTCTTTACTGTGGCTTTCACTTACAAGTTAAATATGCACTAACACAAGTGAACGCACATGTGCCAAACAAGTTGTTCTTTATTGCTGCACATGGCCTTCTATCTATAGGATAAAAGCGAAACCAGAGCACTTCAATGACATAAATAGCATGAAACAGTGACAACTACTGTCACGTTAACGAAAACAGATAAATAATGCCAAATACAGGAAGGGGAAGCAGAACAATGTGAAAGCAAATAAAGAGCATTTAGAACACCCATGAATATTCATCCACCAGAAGATGTATACATATGCCCCAAATATTTACCTTTGCACTTGCATAGATGATAGCAGCCCCTTTGGACTAATTCCGTGGTGCGTTCACAACAGAGTTGTAGATCAAGAATGCATTTGTTCCAGCATCAGTATTCTCTGACAGTCTACTTTAACAAAATACATTGAAATTTCAGTCAATTTGTGCACGCTATGTTGAAACTGTATTGAAATGTTTAAAGCATTGATATCAACATGTTCCTCGAATTATTTTGCACAATGCCTGTGTTACATCCGGCGAGTGTGAAACGGACTGAACATCACTTGTGTAAGCAAATTAAGAAAGTGAGGCAAGTCTAGAAACTGAGACATAAAACTCAAAGGATAAGCAGATGGAGACAATTAAACAAAGAGCTGAAAGGACTATTCACATGGCGGCTGACCTGAGGTAGACGTGCAGAGCTGATGGGTCAAGCTGGAAGTACATCGAGACTACACTCCCATATATGCATGTGTGACAGTTGGCCAAAATTGTTGCAACTTTATACCCATATGCTACTTGCTGTCGAGAAAGCTTCTGATTCTTTTTGAAGTCTAAGAACAGAAATTCTGCAACTGCTTTTCCAAATCCTCATTCTACAGCCTGCCGCACACGGTTCATGTCATTCTTAAATGCCCGCTGCGATGGTGTCAGTGAGGCACCTCCATACGGCTTCATTAAGAGTGGCCGCAAGAGATATGCCGGATCTCCATACACAACAAAATTCTTGTCCTTGACGAGCTGCTCCAGCTTGTACATTTTGCTTTCCCGCAGTATGACTGCGAAATAAAAAAAAAAATTCACATTAATGTAGTAGGAGGATAATTGGTCAAGCTGGCAGTTGGCAAGTTTGTAGCCTTCATAGGTTTCGTAATAAAAAAAAACAGCGCAAGAGAGACGAGGTCAAAAAAAAGAAGACAGGTACAACATTCTGCTTGCGCTGTTTTTGTTTAGGTATGTTACACCAATTCGCCAACATCGAGCTCCTGGTGCGACAAGGTAAAGTCGCACACCACTTACGCAGCGCAAAATGGTGCGAAAGCATGAATTTAGTGTGGTCACTGTATAGGGTTATCTTATATTGCTCAAATGTGAGTCTTATTGAATCATTAAGTCCATCATGCTTATAAGATAGTAGTTTTTTCTGTAAAACTGTTCAAATGTTTATGCATTTGTTAGCATCCTTCTTTAGGTTGACAGACCATTTCAATTAAAATACATCATTGATGATTTGTCTTGCAACTGCCTACATGAGTTTTAGCACGACACAAATACCTTCATTCATAACCAGGCCAAGAAGCATTCACTACCAGCTAAAGCAAACCCGCTTGAACGCTGACAGCGGTTGCTTCTAGATAACAGGACCATTGACTGCAGTGCGAGTAAAGCTCAGCTCAAGAATGGTACTATATATATTCTGTCAGTGTAGTCGCTTACTTTAAAAAGACATTCCTGGAAACAGTCATTTTGTAGCTGCAATGAAATATAGCTGGAAGGAGTACAATATATTGGACCACTTGATATATAGGCTCCGATAGCATATTATGCATCATAATACAACTATATGCTTCTAGTTGTCACAAGATGTCATTTGCGCACATTAGTGATTGGTATTTCAAGCAGTGTGCTCTTTTGTGGCCAGAGAAGTACTCTTGCTGGTTTCTCTTCGGTCGACATATTGGGCGAGCTGTTCCATCCACAAAAGTCAAGCAGTTACTTAGAGGTTCACCTTTGACGCTGACAGCCTGAAAAAAAAAATAATAAAACAAGGATAAAATGAGCTGAAGTTTGTTTTGTTCACATGGGTGTGCCGAACTGGGCTGGTTGGTGCGTTCTTAGAAAGGAATCAACGAGCCCTGCAGACAGGAGAAACTAACGCCGGCAAACGCCGCTGTTCCTGTCTTTACTTCTTCTTGAGTGAAGCACTGTTCAACTCTCTTAAAAGTTCACATAGCATATATTAGCTTGTTATTCTAAGGCAGAGAATGGTGTCATTAGAAATGAAACCTGCAGCAGCACAAAAAAGTGCTCCGACCAGCTCGGAAAACTCACAACAGGCATTAGCTTCTGCTCGACTTCACTCGCACTGCAGTCAAGTCCTGTTATCTATAAGCAACCGCTGTCAGCTTTCAAGTGGGTTCGCATTAGTTTGCAATGAATGCTTCTTGACCTTTTTATGAATGAAGGTATGTGTGTGGTGTTAAAACATCGGTAACGATAAGAAATGGCATGTCATTTACGGAGGCTTTCAGTTGTTTTTTGTTAAGTTGTGACAACATTTATTCGGGGGTTATATTTTAAAGAGACAGTTGTTAAACATCTACTAATGCTGAAAACGAAAACCACTTGATAGTGTCATGGGCCTCGGATGTCAACTATGCACATAAACTAGCAATGTTCTCTACCACCACGCTATTGTACGACACCCTATAGGACAAGCTCCTAGCTTGGAGTTTAACATTGCTTTCTTATATATGTGCACAACACAAAGACAAAGAAAGTATCAAGCTGTAAAGATAATATTGTTCATTTTATATCAACAAAAATTACACATTCTTGGGTTGCCTTTGTTTTAAAGGTGAAGTAAAATATCACAATTATCACAAATGAATATGCAATAAAACCACTACAATGCAACGATACACAAACTGTAGAGCATTGATTCAAGCCAAGTTTATGATAGTAAGCTTCCACGCAATAAATAAATATGCGTTATCGTCGAAAATTGCTTCAGGCAGGCAGGCGTGGGCCATGCGTGCATCTTGCAGTCGTTGATCAAGGGTCCAAACGTGGTCATGATGTGATGCATGACTTGTGATGATACACTGGACATTACTGATGTGTGTCTCCCGAAGATTCCATCGATGTCGCACCACCTAAATGGGTAAGCTAGTCTTCGCAGGGTCAGACAAAGCGCTTCGCGACCAGACACAACGACATTCTGACTGCTCTTCACGTACTCTGGCATCCGCAGTGTGGAAAACAGGTCGGCAAAATCCTGCTTCTCAAACCTGAACTGTTGTTTGAAGGCTTCTCTTCCAATGTTTTTGATATTCAAGAGTCCGTGCCGTGAGCAATAACGAGCGAAATGGCTTTTCGTGCAGCTACGCATCGTGTAGATAAGTTCGTGCACAGAGAAGTCACCTATGATGAGCTTTCGCTCTCTTCTACCCATCAGTAAGTCGTCGGTCGCATCCCAGCTCAACTCCGACAACAGGCGGCGATCCCACAAAACGGCGCGGGGATGCTCGCTCATGTTTGACAGGCAGGTGTGGTAGCGCTTGGTCTTTTCTGCACGCTAAGTGAAAGTGTGCAGCGCGCGACGGAAGAGTAGGTAATGGGTTGACTGCACTTGGCTTGACTTGGTATAATCACTGAGTTTCGCTTTGAAGACGTCTGAGGGCGCTGGAGGACATGCTACAACGGGGATCGAAACGCGGGAGAGAGGTACACAACGCTACGTTAAGAGAACGCCGCGATAAAAGCGGTCTGAGCAAAAAGTCCGTTACACACGCTTCCAGTTGCGTGATACATAACGCTGAAACCGCAAATGCTAAACTGAAACTGTCGATTATCGTGATGTTGTTTCGACTCCTATGTGATTACGTCATCACGTGTATAAAAATGGTGCCGCTGCACTTTCTCCGAAAAAAGCACTTGAAGAAGTACACAAACATATATATATTTGCCTCTACGATCAGCTTCAGAGCTAAGCAGTAGCCGGAGCCGTATTTGTACGCCAAGACTTGCTCCTAACGTACAAATAATAATAATAATAATAATAATAATAATAATAATAATAATAATAATAATAATAATAATAATAATAATAATAATAATGTAGAATGCTGTATAAGTGGGCAACAATGGTTTCACTGTATCGTCTTTTCCCACCTCATGTACTATTGCTATACAATGCAGAGCTATATCTTGCTACTGAAATAATGGTTGCTGGCGGCAGTACGTTCACATGCCTGCGATCAGAAAAAATAAAATACTTGAAGTTTTTGTAGGTTTAAAGTGTAAATTTTGGTTCGCGAGTGTTATTGTTTCATGTAGCGCTTCTGGTAGCCTGAAATGACTGCCTGTCAGGCCGCCGTTACAAATGGACTATCCCAGCTGTGCTCAATCAAAAAGCCCGATTAAATGTTTAGCAACATAGATCGGCGAAGTACCTGTTTTTTTATTGCGATAGCAATTATATGGACACTCCAAAGCAGATTTCTGCCGTCGGCGTCGCCGTCGCCGTGAGGTTCCGTATGACGTCAATGGAGATGAAATCGTCGCCGCGCGCTGCCGAACGCTGTGTGTGCGAGTGAAAGAGCGCGAGGGACGCGCGCTTTCACGGAGAGTGAACGCACGGCGGAGAACAAACGCGTGTTCTGCGCCGTGCTCCCTTAAGGGCTGCAGAAGTAGGCGTCTCTTTTCTCCTTTACAATCACCATATATGTAGAGCAAACGCGCCTTCTTCCGACGCGCGAAAGGCCGTGGGGGGGGGGGGGGGGAGGGATGGGAGGCGACGTTTAGCTGCGAAACCAAGTGCCTATTTATATCAGAGGCTCCGGCAACAGTCACCAACGCCGCACGCATTTTGTGCGAACGCGGGCAAAACGCCGACGGCGTCGACAACAGTTCTGCGCGTTGCTGGTGCTGCTGCATGTCCAAACTTATACAGCTGATAAAACTACTATCCTTACTCCGTATAGCTCTCTACAAATTTGCTATCGCAATTGATGCTTCGCCTTTCAGGTGAAACTGCGACGACTTTTTTACTTGCCTCAAGCTTTGAGAACGAAACATTTTCGAAGCGCCACGAAAACAATAGCTTTTTCAATTCTAGCAGGTATTGGCTCGAGAACAAATTAAAAATAAGATGACCCTGTTACCGTCTTTCGTGGTTATTTGGTTTAACTGATAACATTCCGTTCTGGTAAAAACAAGCACAGAAAGAAAGAATGGCGCAGGAAACGTCAAGCACGATAGCAATGTAAGCGAACAGCTGAACGCATGGCGAAATCTATCGTTTGTTTTCTAGCAACGACGCTCTTGAAGGCATATATTTGTTGTAACATGTATAAACTAAAATTAGGTAGCGTTTGACCTTTTAAAGTGTATTTCTGTAGAAGACGCAGGCATTCATCACGTAATCTGCAGCGGAAGAACAGGTGGCTATAACGTATAATTTGATTCGTCATATATATGTGGCCTTCATCTGCACGAACGCCGGCTTGGAAGGCGACTACCATTCTCCCATTCAACCATGGAGCCGTCTCCCACAGCCGCACCAGAAGGAGAGGGCGGTGGAAGAGGAGGGGGCGGGGTGCCCTTTTGGAGCATTTCAACACATCATCTAAACGACACCCCGGTGCTCTCGCGCGACGGCACGTGCGTCCCAAAGAGCTTGTTGGCTCGTTGGATTTCAGATTTCGAGCTCAAAGAGCTCATCGTGTTGAAACAGACACCACTCCGGTCGTTGTTACCTTGCGCGAACGTTTGCACGCTAGCTTTGTTCCGATGTGACTGTTACTGCAGCAATGCACCCTTTACAGGAGTAAAGAGTTTGGACATGGCACACTTTGTTCGACAATGATATCAGAGATGCAAATGTATAAAGCGAGCGGATTACTTGCTTTAGTAACACCACGTACGTGTTAAAATGGTGTGGCAATATGGCGGATTGTGTATAAGCATGAACATAGGCAATCGTGAATGCCGGGGAAAGCGACCTGTCGAGAATGATATTTGTTGATTTGAGGTGCCGTAGCAACGAACGTGCAGCTTGTCCCACCGGCTAACGCAATGACGTGGCGTCCACATGACTGCACACCACCGGGCACTGGTGAAAAGTGTCAAAGGAGCATTGTTGAAATTTCTAAAGTCGAGAGGTGTCTGCGATCGTTTACGGGGTTGGTGTGGCACCTCCACGTGTTCACGCTGCTCCTCCGTAATCATCCTTCTTCTCTATTTTCACCTCTTACTCCGTTCTCGATGTGCAGAATAACAAACTCGACAACTATTGGCGTAACCTGTCTGCATTTCGTTTTTTTTTCTTTAGCATCTGTCTCTCTCTCTTATAAGAACTTATCCATAAAAGTGGGGCGACTATTTTGCTCAGGGCATTACGCTTGCTTTGGTGTTCAGGTGTCCAATTGTGTCCTATACTATCCTTGGTTAATTTTCAACTAGTTAAGAGAAAATCTTTTCAGGAACTTTCTCGCGCCGTCGCAACATCGTGCGTGAAAATAAACATTACACAGGACGTATGCTCAATGGAAGAGTGACAAAGCTTTCTATGATTGCACCGAAATGCGCGGAGTAGAGAATGTAGCGGATACCATTCATTGGAGTTTTGGGAAACAGTGCGACTTGTATCTGTTTTTTTTATGTAAATTAGGGTGATAACTGATAAACAATTAAATAAGTGCGCTGCAAGCACCCGTGGTTGAAAGCTACCCAACCGACGAAAAGAAATCTGTAACTAGAAAAAAAAAAAGAATAGACGAAGTGGGCAAAGTGGAGACGAGAATTGCAAAGGAAGTAGTAGCCAGAAAGAGACAGAAAAAGAAAATAGAGATGAAATGCAGATAAATTAGCCAGAACAAATGTCTTGTCGGTTAATCTACACTGGGGGAAGAGGAAAGGGTAGACGCAATGACGATAAAGGACTACGACGATGTAATAGTGGAGTGTCCACGCACACCTGATCGTGCACCTGACAACAGTGCTGTCTTTCACACAGTCCCAATGCTTCAAGAGAAGAACTCGTTGTATTTAAGGACACTCTGACTGATGTGAACTCTAAAAAAAAAGGCTCCAAAAGTTTTCTTTCCATGAGGGGACAGTTGTCACTGCGTTGAGTGTTCTGAAAAGCGCTGTGCTTTACGTTCTGAAGTAGGAACGCTTAGAGAGAAAGTGCATAATCGTCGATTTGCACACACACACACCTAATATTTTGAACTATTATTGTAGAGACACTAAAACACCATATTATGTCGAACATAAAGTCATCCACAAAGGAGCCACCAAAGGCATACCGTCATAGCCCTTCGTGACTTAGTGACCTTGTGTAGTTTTTTAAAGATGACTGGTGGTAATAAGTTCATAATTGGACTTTGTGCCCGATCACGTAACATGCACAAATATTTTTATTTGATTTCTTTGAATGAACTGTAATAACTTGAACATTTCTAGTGATTTACCTAATTTGTCGTTGTGTGCAAGGTTCTGTTTTCATCCGAAAGCGTCAAATGGCTCATTGAGCGAGAAAGCCGGCGTCTGTAGCAGAGAAACGGCACCTCAATTCCCATTGGCTGCGACGTCACGGCACGAGCGCGCCTCGACGGAGCAGAGCGGGTGACAGGGCACACACACCTGCTGCTTCAGTAGCACGCCAGGTGTTGCGTGAGGGAAGATGGCATTGCCGTCACGCCTCGACCGACGGGCATCGCCGCGTCAGTGTCATGCTGCTGCTGCTTGTTGGATAGGGCAGCGCGTACCGCTATGGTACATCACTCGCAGCGCCAAACTCGAAGTACCACTCAGCGGCGTTCAATTGAACATACACGCATTCGCATTGACAACTCCTTAGACGTGCTTAGGTGTCCTTGGATTTTCACTTGGCTTAGTGACTGATAAACCAATAGTAGTAACCGACAGTACAGATCACTACTTTTCTCCTAACGGGTGCTACTGCAAATTTATCACGCTCTGACTATAAGCGTACAGCGAATTGTTGGTTTTCACGTGCCAACACCTCAATCTGATTATGAGACACGCCGTACTGGGAGAATCCAGATTATTTTTGGTTATGCGGAATGCCTTTACCGTGCACCTGAATCTACATACACACTGTTTTGGCTTTTTGGGCAAATGTAAATGTGGCCGCCGAGGTCGGGAATTGAACCAGCGACCTCGTGCTTAGCAAGCGCAACACCACAGCCGTTAAGGCTTCGCGACGGGTCTATCTGATCTTTTTTTCCGCTGCTATTATGTTTTTCTGTCTCTTTTTCTTTATTTATTATGTATTTTGGGCATATTTTAGTCGTTGGAGCGTTTATGTTTTTTTTTGTTAATCATGAATCAAGCAACAGGCACGCGGTCACTTATAGGCGAAGTAAATACAACACGTCTTATATTATAAAGAATCATAGATCGTTATGAAAAGGTCAAGCAGCGTAGCACGTCTAGCCGTAACCCTGGTTTCTGTTGTTATAGTATTCGAACACCCATTTACTGAAAAATAATTTTACGTCCGGGCTTCCTTGTACTTTCAGCTAGTATATTAATGTTTTGATCACCACCAATATTAATGTCTAGTTTATTGGTGTTTCTCAATATTATACATTCTTACATAAATGCAAAGAATATACGTTTAGAACCATCAGGTGGGCGATAGATTACAGCCAAAAGAACACCTTCAGCTTCAACAGTCAGCGCTGCAAAATCGGGTGTTATGCGACAGAATTCAGCCACAATCTCAAAAGGAATAGTCTGATCAATGAATAATGCGAATCCACCTCCATTCCATTGCTGTCTATTATTCTAGAATATGTTATCTTTTGAAGCAAAGTTATTATGTTATAATGGTCCCAACAGCACGTCTCACTAGGCACAAATATATTCCACTGGTTGTCGATGTAACCGAAAATACTACCAGTTTCAGAAGCTTTACTATAAGTCGACTGCGTATTAATTAAGTGGACACAGCTTAGTCCTTTACTGCTGGGATCATTAGAAGAAAAACACGCTTGTTTAGTTAGGTGTCCTTGATGAATATAAGGAAATGAACTGCTAACAACCAAAACAACACTACAGGGTCAAAGGGCGAACGTCGGTAACACTCTTAAAGGGACTCGTTAGGGTAGGTCATTTAGGTGCTCCTCGTGAAGCGTGTATTTTATTATGAGGCTTTAAAAATGTCCATCGCTATGGATCGCAACGGTGGCGCTCCCATGAGTTTTCAGTCGCCCCATCCCAATTGATGTGTTTGGCCCAACTGACGTCACTGCGGCGTGCTATCCAATTGGCTACCCAGGTCGCGTCATGGATAATTTTCCCGACTTTATGTTGAACACTTGTTGTTCTTAACAGTTGGAATATTGGATTAATTTCTTGCGATAAGAATGTAACAGAAGGAGAATACACAAAAACAATGTGTCACTATACTCAAGCACAGTGGCGTAGCCAGAAATTTTGTTCGGGGGGGGGGGGGGGGGGGGGGGGCTCAAGTTGCAACGCGGCCTCCTCCTTATAACAGTTGTCGAGGGATCAAATACATGAATAATAACTGCATTGTATATTAGCTGCTGCAACCGCATTCTTTAACGCTACGCACTGTGAAGACAACTAAATTATGTATTTTTTAATAAAAGAATATCTTCGTATATCCCAAAAATTGTGGCAGAAATAGCTGATATCAATGCTTCCGCGTTTTTTTTTGTCTATCTAATAAGTAAATATCACACGAACTTTTCAACTATATCAGTTCCAAACCAGCAAAGCAGTGCATGCAGCTGACATGAAAAACGTAAAGGCCATAAAATGAACAAGTTGAGGACAAATATTTTGATGAATCTTTGTCATTCAACAACCTTGTTTACATTTTTGTACATATGCATCGGCCAGGGAAAGACCTCAATGACGCTGTTCTTCGTTGCAATGGATTGCGCAACAGCAGCTCTTACCGGTCGTGTATTGTAATTATACCGATATTATAATCGCAACAGTGAGTACATATAAAGAGCAGAAGTTCCGCAAAATATACTTTAGAGATGCGAAGCTAGAATGGAATAAACTAATGCGAAGATAAACGGCAAGCAGGTGTCGCATGAAACCAAGTTCACTGCTCGTATACACAAAACATCGCAACAAGATATTTAAATACACGTATAAGTCTGCAATAAATCTACGTATCTAAGGAAACGTCACTGTATATAATGCGTCAAACAAGACAAATAAACATGTTGCGCAGTCACAAATAGTAAACTTCACGCATACGAGTATAAAGACAGACGATCCAGGCAAAACAAAAATATGCATTTGGGCCATGCTGCGGTCGCGACAGCACCATGTGGCTAGAATAATAGAAAGAGAATGCAGAAATCAACACGAAAATGTGTATTTTAACGGCCTGCACAGCGGCAACAATTATTGTGAAGCCCCAATTAAAGAAGGGTATTGCTTCGTTTCAAAAAAGAAGTAAAACATGTACCTAAAAAGGAAAGAAAAGGACAAACGAAAGCCACAGATGATGCGGCAAGTTGATTTACCCAACATCCGAGTGCGTTTTTGGGAAACTCCACGTGTGCTGGGCTTTCAATGAGCAAGGTCGGTCAAAATTGGTAATTGATGTCCCCGTTATTTTTGTATTCGCAGGATAATTTTGATCATCATGCTAACTCTTACAATAAACTGTGAAAATTTCTGTAGTTTTAAAGCCTAATCAACAGTCATACGTTTTCATAATTACGAGCCTATATAGGAACGTGAAGGAACAGATATTTTTACCTGCATTGATTTTTGCTGTTTTGCTCTCTAAACGATAAACTTCACTTGGCGGGGAAGTTTAGCGAAGCGTTCAGTAACTTCGGACACGTTGATGGCGACGTCTCTGTGGGCGCATAGAAGCGCCAGCATAAGCATGCGTTCCTCAGACATTGTAGAGCGCAAGTGGTTTTTTAACACGAAAGTGTTTTATTCCGGGGTCCACCAAGACTTCACTGACGTATTTCCGTCACGGAAATACGTCATAGAACATAATACAAAGAAAGAAACCAGAAGAAAAAGTTCCACAAACATGCAAAATTTGGGAATCGAACCCACGACCTCTCGGTCCGCGACGATAGATCGCCGAGCGTTTAACCCATTGCGCCACAAACGCATTCGCAGAGAGCTACACAGACGCGCCTTATATATCTAACACTCCTCCGTGTACCCGCGCTCTTGCTCGGGGCGGTGCCGCCGCCTATGAGCAGAAAAGAGAAGTACTGCATTATGACACTAAAGCCCGGGATACATGGAGCGAACTTTCTCGACGAACTTCACGCGTCAAGTAACGACGCGGCGACACGACGCAGGATGTTTGCTGTGTTGCAATACATGCGGCGAACGCCGCCGCGCGTTGGCCGCCGTGTTGGCGGCGGTCCCGGCCGCCCGCTTCGAACTGAATTTGGCGTTGTCCTTGTAGAATTCACTTAGTTGGAAGCAAATGACTGCGTAAACGGCTTTCGCTTAGTCTCAGGCCGCTTCGACGACAGAGTATTATGGATAACCTTGAGTAGTTTTCGAGATCGCTTCTCGTTTCGAACGCGTCTAAGCCTAGCGAAAGAAATATCCGATGCCAACGCCATCTATCGGGGAAGTCGGGAGATAGGCATGACGACAGCATGTGGCCTCTGAGATCAGAAGATTTCTGTTGAAGGTTGTTGTAGAGAGCTTGCACTGCTTGTCTGTTTCCTCGCAGATCAGCGGATATGGGATGTACAAATACAACGCGATTCCTGAGAGATCATACTAGGAACTACTCAATCGGTGCAGAGACATGCAGACACGGCAACACCAACGCGATTGCAGACGACGCGAAAAGGCGCGCGCGCGCGAAACACCAGCATGCATTGCGACCGGAACTAGTGCCTCCTGATTGGCTGTCGTCCACCGCTGCGCGCTAGACGCTTCCGGCGGCGGCGTTCGCCCGACGAAAATGTTTGGACAGGCAGATCGGCTGCGGACGGCAAATTTCTTGACGCCGGCCGTCGGACGTTCGCCGCCCGACGAAGTTCTTCGCTCGGACGCCGGTTATTCGCTCCATGTATTCCGGCCTTAACGCGCACCGACAGTGAACGCTTCGGTGGTCTCAGTACTACGACGCCTCGATGCCAGCATTCGAAGGGACGCTGGCATCAAGAAGCACTACCAACGCCACCTAGGTGGCGTTCACCGTACTCAGCACAGCGGAGCGTGGCCTCCGCAATTAGCTCTGAAAATGTTTCTGAAGTTGATCGCGGAGGCTGCAATTACGACGCGCTGTACGCGCTGATTTGACTCGGTGACGATTCAGTTACGTGCTTTGTCTTGCGCGTTGTATTAGTGTGTTAGTTACGTGCTTCGTCTTTCGCGTTGTGCTAGCGTGTGCAGCGTAGTGCAGCTTCCATATGCACGACGGTTGCTCATGGTCATCGACGTTGGTAGTCGTGATGGAGGAGACGTGCCACCAGGCGTCAGCGTGGGTGCATCAACGCCTAAGGGCGCTTTAGCCACAAAACACCAATAGACATTATATATCAATGTGCAATAAACATTACACTACTTCTGTGAAGACACGTTTCACTTTCGTGTTCTATACCGATTCCTATATAAGAGGGATCAACCACATTTTTTTTAGTAGTCTCATGTTTGAAAATCTCTCTGCGCTGGCAGTGACACTGGAAGGGTGACTAGAATCTGCAGCAGTTTGTACGCATGTTCATATACCCTGCAATCTCAATGCGACAGGGCATCTATTTCTGTGCTAAGACCTAAAAACACGTCTTCAATATCGTTTTCTCAGCACCACGCTCGACAAGATAGACAGCCGTCCTCTTACGGAAGCCAGAATTCTTGGTCCCTGGTCCCAGCCGACGTCGGAAAGAACTGCTTTAAAAGCGCTAGTACGCTTTTTAAAAGAAACAGGACTTAGTGAAAAACTAAAGAATGTGCAGGCTGATACGTTTCTTTTTCTTTTCTTTTTAATATTCTCTTGTTTTCTAATCTTTTCTGCCCATCCCCCTGTGCAGATTAGGCAACCGGACACTTAACCTGGTTAAGTGTCCGGTTGCCTACTCCGGACACTTAACCGTTAAGTGTCCGGAGGCCGTTAACTTTCTCCTGTTTTCTCTTATTTTACTTTGCCTGCCCTGGTCCAGCTGATCGATCACATTGGGGGCGCTTCCTGAATATGTTTGGAGAAAATTATCAGATGCCAGCTGACAGTCACGGTGATATTTAATATTTTCGTGTGTGTGAAAGATTGCGAGCGCGTGCTTCCATTTCTGGAACGGTTTGGACACGCGCGTTCGAGTGCGTGCATGTTGGCCTAAGTTTATAACAACATTAAAGCCAGAAAGTTCCAGAATTAAAAATCAGAAGCACGCCTTCGGAAATGTGAATGCACCTTTCGTGTCAAAAGTTTATGAGAACATTATACCCATCAAGTTTCGGAATTGAAATCCATGCGCTCTGTAGATTCCGGGGCCGCTGCGAGATGCCGCGACGCGCCCGCTCACTATCGAAAAGCCCTTGAAACTTTGTGCTCGGCTGGAGCTCCGCACGTTATGTGACTCCAGGTGGATGGCCGTTGCCACGAAATCCCGCCCGAGTTCGCAATTTTCGCGCCGAAATGGCTTTTCGAGCGTCAAAAAGACATTGTAGACAAAATCTAGAATGAATCCCGGCACCGGTGGTTGTTTTGGGCGGCGGTGCATGACAGCAGGAAAAAATTTCGGGGGGGGGGGGGGGGGGCTGGAGCCCCATTAGAACCCCCCCCCTGGCAAGCACTTCCGGCCCGGAGCATGTGCAGCCTTCTTATGTTACAACGTGCTCCGTGTTGACGCCAGCTGCGTGGTCAGTGTTGGTCTCGAGGTGTCTTTTCTCAAGCACCATGATTCGCTCTTGTTGCGTTGTGGATTGCACACGTAACGATCCGTCATAACCCAAGCTGTGACATCGTGTGCATTTGCAAGGCAGCAGACGAACGGAGTGTCTGCAGCAGATCGGACTGTCGGCATCCGATCGGCGCAAGGATCTGTGTGGTTGCGGCCGTCACTTCACGCCGGAGGATTACTACCACAAGAGAGAGTTTCGGGTAAACGCAAGCGCAAGCGGACTGACCGTTTTACCGGAGGAGCGGAGTAACCTGCAGGTGCATGCACGCTGAACGTTTCCCGTATGTTTTCTTTGGAGCATACCGCTCACCCGTAACCATGCATTAAACTTGTGGTATTTGTTATTTCGTCGCATCGGCGTCCTTGCCGGACCCTCTCCGATGGTCAGCCTGGTTCAAGCTCCAAGCAGACGCTGTTGAAGTTTCAGCAAACCTCGGCCTGTAACAGTTACAACAATAGTAGCTCTGTGTTTGGCTGGTTAAGCTCTGCGCCACCAGGTTCCTGGGCACTATGCAGACTGCTCAGGCCACTCAACTTTACGCGAAAGCCCCTTTATCACAGCGGTAGTATTACAGCTTTAGTTTACGCCTCTGCCCATCCGGCAAAACGCCCAGCTTGATTGCGGTCACCGGAATATCGTACACGCTCAGCGCCGCGACAGAACGTCTCGACGCACACTTTCTTGATAGCTTTTGCAGGGGATCGACGGAGGAGTTGGACGGAGGGGATAGCGGAGGAGTTGGAGCGGCTACGCACGGTGGTTCGAAGACACCCGGAAATAGACGACACGACGTCACAACGAACAGCGAAGGCTGATCTTAGCCCCGATCACTCGGCGAACGAGTTGAGGGAAAAAGCATGGCTAGGGAGGAGAATAACTTGTAATCGCCCTTAGCTCTCCTAATATGAGACGCTTCACTGAAATTGGGGCGCTAATGTTTTACTGTAGCTGTACCCTATACGTCTACAAAATTTGTCCAAACCATTTCATGGACCCCTTAATGTGCACCACCGGATCGTCTTAGTCTTCAAGGCGTGACCTCCAGCTTCCTGGCTTGGTTGTTCACAAAATCAAGTAGGTTTTCATATTGCTCTTTGGCAGTCAATGGGTTGCCAGATTTAGGCGTCTGCTTCGCCATTCGAGTGCCTCAACATCAGCTTGCAGATTGGCTACTTAATCAGAATGACTTAACTTTTCGCGCTTTTCAACTCTGCTCCTGACGTCTTTGATTTAATTTTAGTGGTTATCCAACGGGACGTGTACAGTGTCAACCTGGACCGAAAGCATCTAAGCTGATTGTTCAATGTTGTCCACACTGGTCGGCACCTCAAGAAGCGGCGTGAGCTTTTTAACACGAAAGTGTTTTATTCCGGGGTCCACCAAGACTTCACTGACGTATTTCCGTCACGGAAATACGTCATAGAACATAATACAAAGAAAGAAACCAGAAGAAAAAGTTCCACAAACATGCAAAATTTGGGAATCGAACCCACGACCTCTCGGTCCGCGACGATAGATCGCCGAGCGTTTAACCCAATGCGCCACAAACGCATTCGCAGAGAGCTACACAGACGCGCCTTATATATCTAACACTCCTCCGTGTACCCGCGCTCTTGCTCGGGGCGGTGCCGCCGCCTATGAGCAGAAAAGAGAAGTACTGCATTATGACACTAAAGCCCGGGATACATGGAGCGAACTTTCTCGACGAACTTCACGCGTCAAGTAACGACGCGGCGACACGACGCAGGATGTTTGCTGTGTTGCAATACATGCGGCGAACGCCGCCGCGCGTTGGCCGCCGTGTTGGCGGCGGTCCCGGCCGCCCGCTTCGAACTGAATTTGGCGTTGTCCTTGTAGAATTCACTTAGTTGGAAGCAAATGACTGCGTAAACGGCTTTCGCTTAGTCTCAGGCCGCTTCGACGACAGAGTATTATGGATAACCTTGAGTAGTTTTCGAGATCGCTTCTCGTTTCGAACGCGTCTAAGCCTAGCGAAAGAAATATCCGATGCCAACGCCATCTATCGGGGAAGTCGGGAGATAGGCATGACGACAGCATGTGGCCTCTGAGATCAGAAGATTTCTGTTGAAGGTTGTTGTAGAGAGCTTGCACTGCTTGTCTGTTTCCTCGCAGATCAGCGGATATGGGATGTACAAATACAACGCGATTCCTGAGAGATCATACTAGGAACTACTCAATCGGTGCAGAGACATGCAGACACGGCAACACCAACGCGATTGCAGACGACGCGAAAAGGCGCGCGCGCGCGAAACACCAGCATGCATTGCGACCGGAACTAGTGCCTCCTGATTGGCTGTCGTCCACCGCTGCGCGCTAGACGCTTCCGGCGGCGGCGTTCGCCCGACGAAAATGTTTGGACAGGCAGATCGGCTGCGGACGGCAAATTTCTTGACGCCGGCCGTCGGACGTTCGCCGCCCGACGAAGTTCTTCGCTCGGACGCCGGTTATTCGCTCCATGTATTCCGGCCTTAACGCGCACCGACAGTGAACGCTTCGGTGGTCTCAGTACTACGACGCCTCGATGCCAGCATTCGAAGGGACGCTGGCATCAAGAAGCACTACCAACGCCACCTAGGTGGCGTTCACCGTACTCAGCACAGCGGAGCGTGGCCTCCGCAATTAGCTCTGAAAATGTTTCTGAAGTTGATCGCGGAGGCTGCAATTACGACGCGCTGTACGCGCTGATTTGACTCGGTGACGATTCAGTTACGTGCTTTGTCTTGCGCGTTGTATTAGTGTGTTAGTTACGTGCTTCGTCTTTCGCGTTGTGCTAGCGTGTGCAGCGTAGTGCAGCTTCCATATGCACGACGGTTGCTCATGGTCATCGACGTTGGTAGTCGTGATGGAGGAGACGTGCCACCAGGCGTCAGCGTGGGTGCATCAACGCCTAAGGGCGCTTTAGCCACAAAACACCAATAGACATTATATATCAATGTGCAATAAACATTACACTACTTCTGTGAAGACACGTTTCACTTTCGTGTTCTATACCGATTCCTATATAAGAGGGATCAACCACATTTTTTTTGTCGAGCTCAGCCAGCCTAATAAGTATGTCGGACTCAGAGTGCAGAGTCTGGGCTGGCACGCTTTACATTACCCCGGGCTTACACGACGGATCCTCCTATGCCTTCCTTTGAGTTTTACGCTTCCTACTAAATGCTCGTTTGGTCACCCCACAAAAAGAACCAACATGAAGCGAAAACTTACCTTCGGAACAAGTCAAAATTAAAAGAATCATAATGTATCGACACTCGACAGGCACAGCATCGCGCCATTAGTACAAATCATGGAATATCAGTAGTCATAGACACTGACGACCGCAGCGGAATAAGATAGAAAGAAATCCCCAACCTCGCAAATGAACAGGAGCGCTTCAATTAGGCGTGCACCCAGCGAGGCTCCACCGCTGCCGTCAAGTGCTCTTGCCGACAGGAACCGCCCACTGCGTATACAGTTATCGCGAATTCCCGTCCAGAGGCAACACAGTCGTCTTTCAGGTTACGATGGCGCGAAAAACTGAAAGCTGCGCTGTAGTCCAGGCCACGATGAAACCACCCTCAGAGGTTGCAATTCAAGACTATATAAAGCCGCAGGGCCCCGGTGACGTACAGTTCGTTGTCTATCCCCACAACATGGAAAACAGGTAGGGCGCTTAGATTAGCGTGCGTCAGATTCCCCGCCGCTGCCGTCAATAATAACGATATCAAATATAAGGCAATGACACTGTCCTAACTTACTGAAGCATGGTCATGCCTCGTTCTTGTATGTGCCTTATAGAATTGAGTCACTATCACTATATTAGGAATAAGGATTATAAACAGGGATAAGGTGCCTCAGAAAGGCTGGCCAACGTTTCGATAGGAGGACCTATCTTCGTCAAAGGCGGCCTCGTCATCCTCGGCGGGTTAGTTTTAAAGGGTTAGTGGAGTGACGTCACGTCGATGTCCGCTGTGGCTGTCTGTAAAGGGAGAGACTGAAAAGAAAATGAGCGCCGGCGCTTGACTGGCTAGGCGCGGTTTCTAAGACGAGGGGACAAGAGCGGGAGAGCGAGAAAGTGACAAAAAAATTATATATATATATATATATATATATATATATATATAAAAAAGGAAAACCACCGTCAGAGGGGGTTGGGGGAGCGAGAGGCGAGTGAGCGTTCGGAGGAGTCGTGGTCGGCGTGCGTTTGGGGTCCCTGAAGAGCCGGTCAGTGTGCAGGTCACAATACGAGTTGAAAGCATGACTTGAGTAGCGTAGCATCAAGGCATCGGGTAATTTTGTGGTTGACAGGGAGCAGCTTGGTCCGTCAAGGGACGTTAGCCTCACTAGTTCGCCCTAGGCGTCGTCGCGGCGGTATACAGAATTGGCGAGACCTTGAGTGGTCAAGGCGCCGAAAAAGGTATCCTAGCGTCTGGGATTTTGGACTGTCTCGGTGTGGATCTCGTGTGGAGAGAAGAAAAAAAAAAGGAAAACGCGCGTTTGAGGGAGGAAAAAAAAAACCGGCGCAGGAGGGTGACAGTGTAGAAAAAATATAATTAGAAATTTAAACCTGGGGGGGAGACACGTGTACTTGGAAAAGCGCTCATATGGTTGATCAATGCGTAAAAGCATGGAGGACGACAATCAATTGAGTGGTAGGGGAGATGCAGGGAAGAACTCGAAATGGAAGAATAGGTGAGGTTGAGGGGGAAAAAAAAAGGAGAGAAAAAAAAACCCGCACAGGTGAGTGACAGCGGAAGAAATATAATTTGAAACATGAACACTGAGGGGACAGGTGTACCTGGAAAAGCGTTCGTATGGTTTACCAATGAGTAAAAGCATGGAGGAGGATAATAAATCCGCCTTTTTCACGGCGCTACGGCGCATGCGCCCTGCCCTGGCGGATTAGTCGCGAAACGTTTTGGAAGGGTCGCGCGCGCGGCCGTGCGGCCCCGTCTCGGGAAAACGTCCCCCGAAAAAAAAAAAAAATGCGCTCGCACACGCGCTACTGCAAGTGCAAACTCGTGCTGTGCACCTCGTTGAAACTTCACTGGTAGCTCGACGTCGGTGCGGTACCGAAAACGTGCGTAGCGTAAGACTGCAACTCCGCTTTTAACAGAAAGCAGCGAGGGCTTCGTCCAGACTGCACAGGGAACCACGTAGTTGCCGCCTTGCATTGATGGCTGTAATAGCAAATTTATCGATAAACCCCTGCGTTATACTTCGACCACACTGCGCTTCGACCACGCTTGCTGGTAGTGGCAGCGTGTGCCCGACTTCACGTACTCGTTCAAGACGCGGTAACACTGGGTTGATACGAGACCGACAAGACGCGTACGCTTACGATTGGCCGACCATGCCGCACTGTGTCGCGGGGACCATTTTATCATACCAGGCCTACAAGACGTAACCGACGAGCGCAAGTTGTACTGCGACGGGCTTTCTTGTCAACGGCACCGATAAAATCAGCGTGCCGACCATCATTCGACCGAACCCCGCGCGATCGGCCGTCGAACCGATAACGCGATAGCCGCAACGCCTTCGTTGGTATATATAAATAATCGTGCTCAAAATGAGTCAATACATGCCTACGAAGTTGAAATAAACAAGATTGGACCCTCTCAATCAGTGCACATAAGTTTGAGTCAATGTTGATCCTGTTCAGCGGAGGTTAGGCCTGGCGCCGTCGAGTTCGCGCACCCTCTACCGGCGGACCTGTACTGAAAAGTAAGCAAGTTAGGATGAAGGAAAGTGCTTTTATAGTCCAGTTCTAGCTTTAGCGATTTGAAATAAACCACTCTTCGCGTCGATCGCCGCGTACACAATAAGCTGCAAACGGGGACACAACGCTGTGCCCAACGCCTGTGCCAACATCTGTACGTCACCGTTCCCGTAGGCTGCCGGTCGTATTCGCAACGTAGATGGGTGGGTTTTTACGTGTTGGCACGCTGACACATTTCTTAATTCCTGAGACGTACTCTTTATCTCTGCGTCAAACCCGAAACAAGAGACGGTACATTCGGTACAGCAGCATAAACAGCCGCGTCGCTCAGTTATATACCAACGGTGTCAGCGATGGCATCCGCGTTATTGCAGGAGAACAACACGGCCTTTAAATGAGCGCTTATGCGAGCACAGTTTGCTCTAATAATGTTTTATCACACGCGCATACTAACTATCGCGAAGTTAAAGAAAAGCGAGAATCAGTAATAAATTAACAGCCCAATATTTGTAACTGGATCACAGCCGCTATTGTTTAAGTGACTCAGCCGCTCATACTGACTCGTCTCACGATGGAACAACGCGGCTCATATGAGCAGATATGTGTGTTTTATTCTACGTTTCGACATTCTTTCATATCAGCGCATTTTCATATATGCACCTTTCCCCTATTTTTTTATGCTAACAACGATCTGTTGCTGTAGATGCCGATGTAAACAAGTGCATCGCTTTGCTAAATCCGACGCGGAAGGCTGCGCACTCGAAAACATCTTATTTATGCGAAATGTCTAAAGAATGTGTAAAAAGAATTACAAAAAAAGCGAGGTGCAAGTGCAGGAGTTAGCGCCAACAAACTCCAAAGCAGCCGCTACGGTAGAGGGAACTCAGCGTGCCTTTATCGGCCGCACTGTAAACAAAACAGCACACTCAGGCCTGCTCATAGCTGCCAGGAACGACATGCTGCCCCCCCCAGAAGCCATTAATAATTATTCGCAATCCACGAAACGCACAACCGATGCGCACTTCACACGGGCGCAGGTTCACAAATCAACCGGCGAAAGCCCCAGCCCCCTACCAAAACGTTTCCAGCGGCGCGCGGCAGAGGGCAGCACAGGAAAATGAAAAAGGCGGATTGAGTGGTAGGGGAGATGCAGTGAAGAACTGGAAATGGAAGAATAGGTGAGGTTGAGCATCGAGATTAGCTGGAGGTTTAACTTGTTTTGCGCCTTTGTTAATGGTATAACAATTTAAATGGTATAACAACATAAACCTTAAATTGCTATACCATTAACAAAGGCGCAAAACAAGTTAAACCTCCAGCTAATCTCGATGCTCAACCTCACCTATTCTTCCATTTCCTGTTCTTCACTGCATCTCCCCTACCACTCAATTTATTATCCTCCTCCATGCTTTTACTCATTGGTAAACCATACGAACGCTATTCCAGGTACACCTGTCCCCTCAGTGTTCATGTTTCAAATTATATTTCTTCCGCTGTCACTCACCTGTGCGGGTTTTTTTTTTTTCTCTCCGTTTTTTTCCCCCTCAACCTCACCTATTCTTCCATTTCCAGTTCTTCCCTGCATCTCCCCTACCACTCAATTGATTGTCGTCCTCCATGCTTTTACGCATTGATCAACCATACGAGCGCTTTTCCAAGTACACGTGTCTCCCCCCCAGGTTTAAATTTCTAATTATATTTTTTCTACACTGTCACCCTCCTGCGCCGGTTTTTTTTTTTTTCCTCCCTCGAACGCGCGTTTTCCTTTTTTTTCTTCTCTCCACACGAGATCCACACCGAGACAGTCCAAAATCCCAGACGCCAGGATACCTTTTTCGGCGCCTTGACCACTCAAGGTCTCGCCAATTCTGTATACCGCCGCGACGACGCCTAGGGCGAACTAGTGAGGCTAACGTCCCTTGACGGACCAAGCTGCTCCCTGTCAACCACAAAATTACCCGATGCCTTGATGCTACGCTACTCAAGTCATGCTTTCAACTCGTATTGTGACCTGCACACTGACCGGCTCTTCAGGGACCCCAAACGCACGCCGACCACGACTCCTCCGAACGCTCACTCGCCTCTCGCTCCCCCAACCCCCTCTGACGGTGGTTTTCCTTTTTTTTATATATATATATATAATTTTTTTTGTCACTTTCTCGCTCTCCCGCTCTTGTCCCCTCGTCTTAGAAACCGCGCCTAGCCAGTCAAGCGCCGGCGCTCATTTTCTTTTCAGTCTCCCCCTTTACAGACAGCCACAGCGGACATCGACGTGACGTCACTCCACTAACCCTTTAAAACTAACCCGCCGAGGATGACGAGGCCGCCTTTGACGAAGATAGGTCCTCCTATCGAAACGTTGGCCAGCCTTTCTGAGGCACCTTATCCCTGTTTATAATCCTTATTCCTCGTGTGCTACTCCATTAGTCAGCCATCTTTTTTTGATTTTGGATATCACTATATTACAAATTCCTGGCACTTCGATTACCTTAGCTGAAATTCTTAGGAGCACTTATTTTAAGACGGAACTATAGGAGAGGCTAAGATTTTGTTCTTAATATGTTTAGAGCCGTACCACCAACATTTTTTACCGAGACGATTCACGAAGAAATGAATTCGTAGATGGGTGGCCGTTCACATTTCTTTTAGATGGCTACTATAGCACGCGCGCGGTGAATCAGCGCACATGATATTTCACTCTTTGTGCCTTTTTTTCTCTGCATCCGCACAAGAATGAAAATGCTGCGCTAAAGCTGATTCTGCTTCTGGGCAATCTCTATGTTATGTGCGACATAAAACCTCTTGTGCTATGATGAGACCATTGAACTTTGCCCGTACAATGAGACTACACCTGTATCACGGGAAAACATCTCCAGCGAGTATGATGCGCCTTGAAGCAGGCGTAATCGGACGCGGTTATTGACCATTTACACGACCATATGCAATAGCATCGTCAGCCAAAATGCCTATAAAATTGTTGTGGCGGAAGTTTCTGCCTTGATTGCACCAGGTTAAACCCGGTTCATCCCATCACAGCTAAACGTACATTGATGCTGTTATTTCCGTTTATGGCGAACCAGGAAATTTCGCGAGTCATGCCAGGGTTAGGGCGTATCGTACGACCGTAGTTCTCGAAGGCCCTGCCGTATATTTTAGTGCCGCGTCGATCGTTTCCGCCACCGGTTGTTTGCGCCGGCGAGCATTTATGCCGCTAGCTACACTCGGCGCAAATGCGGTGATTGTGCTGCAAATCGTCGGTGCTATTGTTATGTGGATAGCCGTATTGTTGTTATTTTTACCCTTTATCTGTTCATAAACATTGAAAGTGCAAAGCGTACTAGTTTGTGAAACGAGATAAGTTAGCTTAACCATTTTCTCCCCTCTAAGTTATAGTTAGTATTATGCAAAATAGGGCCTCCGAAGTAATGCACCTTATGTATTTTGCATGGGCAGTCAGCAGCACGTTGAATATTTATTTTCTTGGGTTCGCTTTGTCCTTTATATTGGAGACGTTGCCAACGCAATCAGACTCTCGGCTTCACGCGTTTACGACATGGTGTCTGCGACAAAACCTAAAGTTGATGTCGTTATACTTCGAGCTGAGGTTCCAGGGTGTTATTCGGGAATGCTGCGTCAACGCCCGGGAGGCGAGCGATAAGAGTCCGCCTTGTAGAACCTTTCATGTTCTCGAACAGAGTCACCAAATTCGTAGCGTTTTTCTGTCGTGGAAATGTAGTGTCTTGTGTAAAACAAATGAGGTTCATAAAGAGGTTGGTGATAGCCGCATGTTTGTGACATACTTATACTTAATGAGAGACATGTAATAAATTACGTTTTCCGTTTTCTGAAATCAAAAGATGACTTTGTTTGCTTAGTATTTCTGACTTAAATTAGAGTGAAATATACCGAGTAAGCAAATTCATCTTCTAATTTCAGTCATCTTCTAACCGAAAACAAATTACATGTAATTGGTTACATTTCTGACGAAACAAGCTCGCATAGGTGACGCAGTATCCATTGCTGAAGTTTTGTGGGAACTCGAGTGCAAAGGGATTGAAACATAATTTACGCCAATTACCTCCTACCCACCATCAGCGTCCTGCAGCTACAGTTTAACCACCTGAACATGACAGATCTACTCTGTAGATTTCTCGATTACCTGATTGATGACATATATATGATCCATCGTAGAATATCCCTTCCTGAAGCCAGCCTGTTCTCTTGGTAGACTGAAGTCAAGCATTGGCCTGGTTCTATTGGAAGTTTCCTTGGTGAATATCTTATACCATACTGAAATCAAGCTAATGGGTCTACAATCCTTCAATTCTTTGACGTCTTCCTTATTATGGATAACTGTAATGTTGCCGTTCTTCCAGCTCTCTGGTACTCTTGAAGTCGTGAGGCCTTGCGTATAAAGGGCTGCAAATTTTTAAAGTGTGATATCTCCTCCATCCTTGTATAAATCGACTGTTATTCCATCTTCTACAGCAGCTTTTCCCCTGGTAATGTCTTTCAAGGACCTTCTAACTTCATAGCTAGTTACAGAAGAAGTCCCTGTATCCTGTTCATCACTACTTCGATTGAAAGTACCTTGGCTGCTCTGGGTACTGTAAAGGTCAGCATAGAATTCTTCTGCTGCTTTAACTATGTAATCAAAATTTCTAATGATATTAGCCGGCTTATCTTTCAGTATATTGAATAATATGCCGCTTCATATTAAACTAGGTTACAGATTTATATACATCTTCAAGGAACGTCGATGTTTGCTGGTATCGGTCAGGATTAGCCGCTTAATTAAATCTAAGCTGCTAACGAGTGAAGGGCGCCGACAGGCGGTCCACCAGATATTGACCAACAAATTGAAACAATGCTTCTACGGTGCGATAATGATGGCAATTTGAGACGCTGATGACAGGAAATCACCTCAGGATTATTTTTCAGTTTTTCACTGAGCAAACATACCCCAGACCCGAACAATGCGTCATTGAGTAACCACAGCCTTGTGAGTAATGTGTTCGTACGTTAACGCAACCCTTTCTCCAGCGCGCACACCGAGCGAGGTTTCAGTGTAGCTGCCCCCAAGGCCACAGATGTTGTCGCAAAAAACCGTGCTAAGATTTCCCAATAAAATTATTAAAAGCTATTCTTTGTTAAGGTAAACAATGTGTGAAGGGCTGCAGAGGACGCATTGAAAGAGCCAAGTCATCTCGTTGCATTTATTGTATTTGTACAATGGTAATAACTGCGGGCAGCAAGTAGTAGTAGTAGTAGTAGAAAACTTTATTTTATGTTTTAAAACGAAGTCCCAGAGGGTGGAGCCCTCAGTCCAGGGCCCCATTTGCTGCTGCTATCCGGCTGGCCCGGTCGATCAGGCATCGCTGGTCGTCGAAGGCTATGCTGGAAAGAGCGGCTTCCCAGTGGGATGGGGAGGGGTTGGGTATTCTAGGTAAGCCGGGTGGTTTGGAGCATTCCCACGTAGAATGGTAGAGGTTTGGGTGGCCACCACAGAAAGGACATTTTTCGGGGTACTGGCTAGGGTAAAAAGTGTGGCGGAGAGCAAGGCTGGGGAACGTATTAGTTTGGAGCTGGCGCCAAGCGGCTGCATCTGCACGGTTTAGCTTCACTTGTGGTGGAGGGAATGTTCTACGGGATAGTCTGTGGTGTTGTAGTATATGCGTGTATGTAAGCGGTATCGGTTCCACCTTGACTGGGTTGGACTGGTCTTCCACCGGTGCCTGGAGGGTTAGGCTTCGGGCGGCCGCATGAACGCGCTCATTGCCAGGGAGAGACGCATGCCCAGGTGTCCAGACTAGGTGAACTAGTGGAATGTTTTGCTTCTTGTGTAGAATTTTATGAGCGATCGGAGAAATCCGTCCTTGTGCGTAGTTTCGACATGCTTGCTGGGAATCTGTAAGAATATGTATGATCTTATCTGGGGGTTGAGCGCTGATGGCGAGGGCTATGGCACATTCTTCGGCTTCCGTGCAGTTTTCAGTGCGTATTGTGGCTGATAATAGTGATTCGCCCCTCCAGTCGGCCACCGCTACCACTTTGGCTGTAATGTCGGGGTAGCACGCGGCGTCTGTATAGAAGGTGTCGAGGTCGTTGCCGTATGCTCGGTGCAGTACCATTGCACGTGCAGTGCGCCTGCCTTTATGGTATTCGGGTTGCATATTCCGAGCTATGGGGGCCACTGTAATGTTTTCTTTGATGTTTGGGGCCATTGACAGGGGCTCTCGTGGGGCAAACTCTGATGTTGGGTAATGTAATTGTCTGAGTACGTGCCTTCCTGTCGATGTACGTTTCAGTCGTTCGATCTGACCGACTTTCTGGGCTTCGATTAATTCGGTCATGGTGTTATGCAAACCAAGCTGTAATCGTCTGGCTGTTGAGGTGTAGATAGGAAGGCCTGTCGCCGTTTTCACCGCTGTTCGTATGAGTGTGTCTAGCTGGTTTTTTTGGTTTTGGTTGAGTCGGTGGTAAGGTGCGTGATAGGTAATGCGGCTTATGATTAAAGCGTGTATGATGCACATGACGTCGGCTTCCTTTAGGCCGTGGCGGCGGTTCGTGACCCGCCGGATCATGTGCACTACTTGATTAATCTGTTTCTTCAGTAGCGTCAGGGTATATGTCGCTTTCGCATTGGCTTGAACATGGAGTCCTAGTAAGCGTACTTTGTTCACCTTATTTACAGGTTCACCCTCGATAGTCACCGTGACGTCAGGCGGTAGGTGATGTTTCCTTTGGAGTTTTTATTGCGATATCAATTATATGGACACTTGAACCGGATTTCTGCCGTGGGCGTCGTCGTCGCCGTCGCCGTCGCCGTGAGGTTCCCTATAGATAAAATCTTCGCCGCGCGCCGTATGCCCGAGAGGAAGCATGCGGGGACGCGCGCTATCAGGGAGAGCGAACGCACTCAATCTCCCACGCGCAAGCAAGGAAGCAGGAAGCCAGCGCCGGAGGGAGCAAGGGGGGGGGGGGGGCGCACTTCTCTGCCAACAACCGCGCTCGTCGCTCGCTCGCACCGTCTCTTATCTCCACACGGCTCTGACCTTTAAGCGCCGTGCATTTGCCGCTCAGTTTCCGTTGAAGCGATAGACCGCACGTACCTTCGCCCGCTGCGGCGTATGCTTGCTGCCAGCGTTTTGACAGTCGTTGTCTGCTGTCATTCAGTGTGATCTCTTCGTGTTTGTGCGCGCTCACACCACGATTGTTCATTCAGTTCGTAATAGCGGGCCACATTTTCCAACGCACGCTACACACGCAATGCTGCCCGGATCGGCAGTGCAGCGCTACAGGTGTGTCCCTTCGCACGCGCTGCCCACGGGAAGCGCTTCTCATCAACACCACCGTTACACACACGCCTTCTCGTGGTCATCGAGTCTCTCTTCATGTCGGTCTACTTACGCCGCAGCACACCTGCTTACTTAATCAGCTCATGTTTACTACAATTCATATTGCTACCAAAGCCGCTCACCTTACTTCGTATGACATTGCTGTGTTGCTATCGCATTCATTGCTTCGCCCTTAGGGCGAAACTGTGCCATTTTTTTTACTATAAGCAGTTCTGACTTTTGAGCTGCGCACGTAAGTCCCCCTGCCCGTGCATATTTCTGTGTGACATCGGCTGCTGCTTGTAGTGCGTCCTGTATTTCACCATCTGAGCCACTGGTGGCCCAGATGGTGATATCATCAGCATAAAGCGCATGCCTAATTCCTGGTATGGCATCTAGTAGTGCAGGTAGTCTGCTCATAGCTATGTTAAATAGCACGGGGGAAAGCACTGACCCTTGTGGCGTGCCTTTTCCCGCAAGAGGGAAAGAGTCCGAACGTATATTTCCGATGCCTATAGTCGCAGTGCGATCTTTAAGAAATGCCCGGACGTAATTGTATAGTCGTCGGCTACACTTTGTTGCCGCTAGATTGGTGAGTATGAGGTCGTGAGCTACGTTATCAAACGCGCCTTTCAGGTCTAACGCAAGGATGGCTTTGCTTTGTTGAGTGCTGGTATGGTCAATTATCTCTTCCTTAATTTGCAGTATAGTACGTCCTGAGTGGATAGCCCCGGTCGAAAACCGAACTTTGTGTGCGGCAATAAGGCTTGCTCTTCTAGGTACGGCTGAAGTCTTGCCAGGACGACGTTTTCAAATAACTTTCCTAAGCATGATGTGAGCGAGATGGGTCTCAGTTGGTTTAGAGAGGGCTGCTTGCCTGGTTTTGGCATCATTGTAATATCGGCGCGCCGCCATTCTTGCGGCAGCGTGCCCTCTAGCCAGTGGTACTGAAAATAATCTGTAAGTTCTTTTATCGATCTGTCGTCGAGGTTTTTTAAAAGCCGGTACTGTATTCCGTCTGCTCCCGGGGTGGTGTTGCGTACTATTCGATGCAGTGCCGCTCTAACTTCATGTGGTGTGATGTCTTTGTCTAATTCCGAAGGCTCCGCATGCGGATAATCTATGTAAGTTGGTTTGGGGCCTGTACCTATGTAAGCGTCTTTTAGCTGTTGTATTATGGCCGCATCAGTCCCAGGTGTCTGTCTCAAGATTTTTTGAAGGGTTTTGCTGCTCGTTGCTTTGGATTGATTGGGGTCGATGAGATTTCTAAGCAGTGCCCACGTTTTGGCGGTGCCCAAGGTACCCTGCATTTGATTGCATAGGTTCTTCCAATTGTTTCGCGTTATTTCGGTTGCGTAACTTTCCGCCTGGGCTGTCAAGGCGGATATCCGCTGCCTGAGCTTGCGATTGTGCTTTTGCTTTTTCCACCTTTTTTGCAGGCAATGGCGAGCCTCCCAAAGGTGTAATAGGTGCCTGTCGGCATCGGGATGTTCTGGTGACGTGTCGATGATTTTCGTTGTTACACGGAAGTCTGTCTGAATTTGTCGGATCCATTCCTGCAGAGTTTCTGGTTTCAAGCTGCCTTCGTAGGTTTCGTTGGTGCTTTCTTGCTTGCGCCGCTGTCGGAACTTGTCCCAATCCGTCATTCGTATTTTACGCTCTTTAATTTGTGTTCGCGGTGTTATTAGATGCGTTTCTATTATATTGTGGTCACTACCGAGGGTCTCATCGAGGTTGTGCCATCCCTGGTACCTTATGTCTTTGATCAGTGTAAGGTCGGGGCAGGTGTTTCGACTGATACTGTTGCCTATTCTCGTTGGGTGGGCTGCGTCTGTAAGTATGGTCAAGCCTAGTTGTGCTATCGTCAGTGCTAGCCGTCGACCCTTTGGATTAGCGGTCTTGTAACCCCACGTGGGGTGTGCTGCGTTGAAGTCCCCTACAATAAGCAAACGTTGCTTTGCTTCCTTTAGTGCGTGTTTGAAGAGCCCATCGAAACAGTCTGCCCGCTCTTTAGGGGCACTATAGATGTTGAGGACAAAGAAGCTAGGCTCTTTCCTGTCTACAGGAATGATTTCGATGAGAACGTGCGGTATGCGTTCGGAGCTGAGGGTGTGGTCGATTGCGGTTAACCTCTTTGACACTAATGTCGCTGTTTTAATCGGACCATTGTGGTGTTCTTTGTACGCAAAAGTATTTATCCAGTCAGTTTAGGTTCAATGTATGTTTCTTGTAGTGCCAATATGTCTGGTGTGTGTGTCTGTGCGTTTATGAACTGCGTTATATTTCCGCGTTTCCGGCGGAAACTGCGGCAGTTCCATTGCCAAATTTTGATGGGTTGGGTTTGCGCGACATTTTGTTGTCTAGCCATCTTTTATTGTAAACTGGCCTGAGATGAAGGGCGTGCGTATGGATGCGCCCGGATATCTTCTCTTGCCTCGAGCGAACCAACACGGGTGCGGTTGGGGGTGGCGTTGTGGACGACCGTCTGAGTAACTTCGTCGCGAATTTGTTGTCTAAATTCTTGGGTTAGCTCAATGAACATCTGTTGCAGGGTGGTTTTGATTTATTCCTTTATTTCCAGCCTATCTTGCGATAAACTCTCCTTGAGTTCCTGTCTGTCTCGTTGCATTTCGTTGCTCAGGCGCTCTCTATCTTGTTGAAACTCGTGTTTTAACTGGTGTAATTCCTGTCGAAGAGTGATTGCCATTTCGTTTACTAATGTTCGCATCTCTTGCCTAAGCGTTCGGGCTATGTCATTAATCATTTCCTGCACCTGGGCGTTGGTAGTGAAGTTATTTGTGAGAGGCACCTGCCCTTTATGAGTATTGCGTGTGCATGTTGTAAGGGATGGAAAATTGGTGGCAGTGGGAGAAGGTAAGGGGGAAGGATTTGAAAGCCGCTCAGCCCAGCTCACCTTCGGCGGATTCGTACCAGGGCCCTTCGTGACCGCTTTCCTCTCGCTATTCTCCAGCACGTCGATGGTTGACCGTGATTCCACCCCTTACTCGTTTGCAGCTGCTTCATGCCGTTCATGTCGGGGTGTCTTTGCACGTGGTAGGCTTTGTGATCTGGATGTGGATGCGTCCCTGGATTTATCTCGTTTCTTTGAGTCCGTTGATCTTCGGGGTGATCGACCTCTGTCCACGTTCGTCTCCGTGGAAGCTGGCGGCGATTTTGACCTGGGAGTTTTTGGTTGATTGGTGCTAGTCCCAGGGTTGGTGGTGGTGGGAACGTTGTTGGCGTCACTGGTGTAGCCGGCGTTACGTAAGTAGTGTGATTTGTTGAAGGGCTTGCGCTGCCTGGCTGGACAGCTTGGGTCCGTAACTGGGTGATCGCCTTCACACAGCACACACTTCGGTTGGCATTGGTGGTCCTCCGATGGGTTTTTGTGTCCGCAGTTCTTGCACCGGGCACTCTCCGGCGTGGGACAGATGTCCGCCCTGTGCCCGGTTTTCAGGCATATGCTGCATACCTGAGATAGCGGTCGGTAGGGTCGACATAGGAGCTCTCCACCATAATAATAAATAGTTCTTGGGACTTCCAGCCCGTCGAAGGTGATGAGAGCAGCCGTCGACTTTCCGAGCATGCGTGCAAAGAGAATCGGTGCTTGCGGGGAGCGCAGATTAGCCATTAGTTCGTCCGGGTGAGTTTCACTGTCGATCCCAGTGGCAACTCTCTTGCAGGACATGTCGGGGGCTGCAACGTATGCGTATACTTGGTACTCCTTCCCACCAAGTTGAAGGGTAGTGATCCGTCTGATGCGTTCCACCAGCTCCTCCTTTGGCGTACTTGCCACTGCCAGGTTCTGTTCGCTGCGGATTCTCAGTGTGAGCGCGTCAGATTCGGTTGCAGTAATGTGGGCAGCCTGACGCACCGCTCGGGCGACGCGATGCGATTGCCATTTGCTGAAGTCGAGGCCGTCTCGTGGACGGAAGACGATCTTGTAGTCAGACGGTGGAAGTGGTGGGAGTCATGGTTTTCGTTCGTGTGCCTGGTTGGGAATGCGGTCTGGTTTGGATTCTCCCGTCGTAGTTGTTGGATGGCTGGCATCGCGTCGGCGTTTACGGGCAACCGTAAACCAGTCTCCCCCATTGCCGTCAGTATCGTTGCTTTCACCTTCGATTGCGGCGTTGATTTCCATTCTTTCGGAGGTTTGGGTGTTTTCAGGGTCTGCGTCGACCAGGGCGGTTTTGATGGAGTCCATTTTGGCCTTGCCAAGGATTATCTCTCAACAGATATCTCTCGGCTACAGCGGGCGACCAGCCGCCGACGCTGTGATCGCTCCCGTTCGGTTAGGCTTGGCCGGGCAGCCGTCACCTTGGATCTTCAAGAGGCGATAATTTGACGTTAAATCGACGCACGGATGTTTTTCGAGTATCGGTGTGATCGCGTTCCGGTAGTAAATCAATTAGTATCACTCACAGCACTTGGCGTGGTCGAAATCTATTCGAAATCCGGCATTGGAGGTTGATACAGCGGGAGCACATGGATCAGAACGGGTCGTCGTCGTCTTCCTCCACCAGTGTCGCGGGCAGCAAAGTAACATTAAAGTAATCGATTACATTTTGGTAATTGCTCAGTTACTTTCGTGAAGCAACTGTAATCAATTCCATTTTTGGAAAAAGTAATTGCACTTGGCGGCTTTTTATTGCGATAGCAATTATATCGACAGTCCCGCGTGTTTCCGCCGTCGACGTCGGCGTTGCCGGGATATTCCGTATAAAGAACAAGTGCGATAACATCGTGGCCACGAGTGAAAGCGCTTCCACTGTGGCAGTGAGCGAAAGCGTTCGAAGGTTAGCCGAGGACGGTGGCTCGATTTCACGCGCGCAAGGGAGAAAGGCGGGGAGGAAGCGCCCTCTTCCATCGCACGCAAGCAACCGGAAGCTGGGCAGAGGGGGGGGGGGGGGGGGGGGGGGGCGAGCGAGATTATACTTCGGTGGTGGCGGCGTATGGCGCGGCGCGATCGCGCGTTTCCTATCTTGAAAGCGACCTGCGATGTGGGACAGAGTCTAGGTGCGCCGAGGGCTGATGGCTTCGAGTGTACTGTGTTCTCGCGTCTTAGTTAATTTTGAAGCAGGAGGAAGCAGGAAGCTCAATGCTCAATTCACTCACTGCTGCTACCGCGCTTCCTAACGCCAGCGTTTTGACAGCGAGTGTCCGCGGTCGTCCAGTGAGAAGTGTTCATGTTTGCTTGTGATCGCGTGACACCATGCTCGTACATTTAGTTAGCAAGCGAGTGTTTGCAAGTTTACACGGCCGACAAAAACTACTATCCTTATTCGTATAGCTGTGTAAGAATTTACTATCGCAATGGATGCTTGAAAGGCAAATAATACCGGTGACATTAGGGCGCTGGGCGCATCTTGAAAAAAAAAATATCAGGGCGTAAGAAAAAGCAAGAGCCAACTTAAGGTCCTTTACATAAAGACACCAGCAACAGACGTGGCTTTGAGGCATTTTTCGTAGCCAATCAATGCGCCAGAAATGTTGTGTCGGGGGAAAATAAATAACGACCTTGTAATACTATGATTATAGATCAATATATTACGTCAAAAAATTTAGGAAACTACTCCATCTCCTGCTAAAGGGAACCATGTGTGGATGCGAAGCAGCGGGGAGATGGTTAGGTTGAGCGGGAGGTGGTTTTGCGGCAGCGGCCCAAGCGCTCATCGCGGCGCGGCACAGGAGAGAATGAGGCGCGCGCGTTCCGTCATTTTCATACCGCGGAACTACCGTGACGCCCCCAGCTGAGTATGCAGCTGTCGCACCACCTGTCGTGCGCGCCGCTCCGGATTCCTAGAGGAGAGAAATGGGGGAGCGTAGAAGAGGAGAGAGAGGGGGGAGGGGACGCGCGTGCGCTTTGGGGGTGTGGACGCCGGCGCTGCTACGTACAGTAGAAGATTCCTAGAGGAGAGAGAGGGGGAGGGGACGCGCATGCGCTGTGGAGGTGTGGGACACCGCGGGACGCAGGACGGACAAAGCCCCCCCATAAGCTGCTTCACATCTAAAAAAAAACGGCAGACCCTGCGCAGTGTAAGAATCTAAATGACCCAAAGATTGTTTCAGTAAGGGAGGAATGGCAATGGTATAGTGAATGACACACGCATGACCTCGTCGCCCGCATATGTTATGTTTCTGCTCCACAAATAAGAAAGCGCTGTGTCACGCTTGTAGAGGGAAGAAAATTGATCATATAGGTATGCAGAGAAGAACAACACAAATATGTGAATGCATCTAAAGCTTTGATACACCCTGTGTCACAATAAAAAATACCCATTATTGGGTCTTGCACAAGAATAGGCATCTACCCTGTTGCAAAAAAAAAAAAATTGAGGACGCTTAAGCTTCGCCTTTAAGAGTGGAACGCGATAGCATTCAAGGATACATGACTGCTTCTTATGATTCCAGGCAACTGCAGCTTATCTAACCGTAATGTTTACCGGGAAACGCTGGCGGCGAACGTTATGCACGAAGGCGACCTTTCTGGTAAAAACGTGGCCTCATGCATGGGCCGATCGTGGAGGTTGTGCACAGCCACGCCAAAACAAACTACAGAATTTTCAGGTTTCTGTTATTGTTTTGCACTTTTAGTATTTGAGCCTGAGAAGATTTAACATAAAAGGCATGCAATGTCGGGGTTTTGTTTCATGGTATTTGTTTGTGTGTGGGCTGTCATTCTCAAAATTCTGAGGAATAATTTTGTCAGGAATGTTGGACAAGGTATGAGCAACTTTAGTGATAGAATGGTGTGGCAATATAACCCGCATAAACCGCATTTCATATAGCAAGCCATGGCATACACATTTTCCAAAATGCATATGGAAATATTCGCTCACGGGACGCCCACGAACGCTGAGAATGGTTGCCTAGCTTGCCGCACACTCGGTGGCGGATACTCGGGGACCGAGACGTGCGAGAGGTTAATCGAAGAGCTGCGCATTGATGGCGCAGCTCACTATGAGTTGGCCTGAAAGGCGTTCATTGAAAGCGGCAAATACCCAGTGATTTTGTGGCGAAAGCAGCTAATGCATTGTGTGGCTGTCCTTCAGGAACACTTCAGGAAGTTCGATTCCGCTCATTGTCGGAAAAATTTTTGGATCTTTTTCCTCACTTTAGAGTGGCACATTCCCATTGGCACATGCCTCGTTACCCAAGTTAGAGTCATAGGGGTTTATTGAAGAGCCGAACACACCTCCTGGCACATACCCAGCGACCCAAGTTGGCATCAAAGACATTCTTCGAACAGCAGTGCATATACCCACTCCCGTAACTTCAGTGACCCGTGCGGGCGTGAGAGGCTCGCTAAAGAGCGGTACTTATAGACACACTGACACATACTCAGTGGCCTAAGTTGGTCCAATAGTAGGCTTGGAATTCTGCAACCTCATCACAGCAGCCCGAATCGCTACCCATTCGACCACTGACTACCCAGTGACCCAGGTAAGCGGGAAATAGGTTAGGTACAAACACACATAGATAGATAGATAGATAGATAGATAGATAGATAGATAGCTAGATAGATAGATAGATAGATAGATAGACAGACAGACAGACAGACAGACAGACAGACAGACAGACAGACAGATAGATAGATAGATAGATAGATAGATAGATAGATAGATAGAGAGATAGATAGATAGATAGAAACATACATAAATACATAGCCCGCGTGAATTACCCTAAGAATTTTAACACAATAAAAGCATGTGGTGTCATCAAACTGCCAAATATAGTTCACATCGTATCAGAGAATGAGTCCTGACGTCAGAAGTACTACCGTGAACCCCCCCCCCCCCCCCCGGCTTCCCCACCCCCCGCTCTGCTTGCGAAATCTGCAGAACATCTGGGCTCTTGTTTGGCTGCAGCAAACAAGGACGACTTCATGACGTGACTTTTGTGTTAGGTCACAACAACCACTATAACCGTCAACTGCTCTGTAGGAGACGGAGCAATAAGAAGATCTCCAATAATAATCTGGGACCTTTTGAGTTATCAGACAATCGGCCCACATCCTCAGAATTACGGCAGGTGCCCTGCTGTTGGCGTGGCGAAATACCGGGTACAATTACTGCCCGCCTAGCCACAGACGATAGTACCTAACACTTCACTGGCTCATATCCCTACATCATCCTACTCTTTCTCCGCGTGGAGCTTATTGTCCCAGCGAACAAAATAATAAATATACTATAATTCGAAGACGCACTAATTTATTCTCCTTCGGACGACTTGCCCCTAAGTTGTACATAATATATCACGATCAACGTGTACATATAGAGACGCAAATCACTAGAGGGTAGGCAGCTCCCAAGCATTCCACGGCGCCGAAGGTGACAGTGACATATAACCACTGACTCTGCAGACGGCAGACTACTACGGGTCTTTTGCTTCGGATACGACCAGAAAGTGGCTTCCCCCCGCTAGGTCTTTCTTGTTGGTGCGAGGGTTGGCTTGGCGAGCCAAGATGACGCAACAAGAATATGCCATCTCCTAGACGCCCGCTCCGACTACGGTGAGGTTGGCCTGTAGAAAAGCAGAGACGACCCATTTTCCTTCACATTCTGACAAGGGGCGCTCTTTTTGCTTCCATTTAGGAAACAATGCTCGGGACTGCTTGTTTGCACATTTAACAGTATGCCCACTCAGTTCTCGGGACAGTGCAGTTCTCATACGAAGTCGTCAAGCAAAACCGTGGTAGTACAATCAGGCGTGCCTGATTGAAGTTGTCAGTTGTGCAGCCTTGTTTGGCACTTAATGCGGAATAAAATAAGGGACATCCTGTGATGTAAGACTAGTTGAATTAGAGAGACAACCGGATAGCAACATTGGAGTTAGACGGGCAAGCCTTCACTCGAATGAGCCAAAGTTGTACGCGAAACTGCGCCTACATTTCAAGCTGCGCGAGGTATTTGAGGACACAGCTTCGAATCGCCATATACATTAAGAATCTGCTTGTGCATGTCATGGTGTTTACCTTCCACATCACCAATACTTTCTTTACCTCGCTGGAGCAGTTATTCCAAGGTAGCAGCTTCTAGGCTGACACAGAGGATGAAGTCGTAATAAATACCAGAAGTCTTGCAAGGTGACTACAGGGACTTGGAGGTCAGCACTTTCCTTAATGTGGCAAAATCAATTGTTACCCTTGTGACAAAAGAGCGCCTGATCATTTGTAATATGTGACGACGACAAATAAGCGGCGCACTGCTCATACTTCATGGAGGCGGCTTAGCTTTTCTGCAGATGGAGGCCATCTTGAGAGAGAACACTAAAAAAGCCAATCATGGCCATCGCCAGGCAGCTTCATATGACGGAGTCAACATACAGGCTTTCTCTGCACGAGGCTTAGAGGCACCACTGCCCCTAATATGTTTTTTTTTCTCCTACAGGGCCTATTCAGGCTGCCTGTGAACACCAGCGGCCTCGTCATTCTCAATGTATGGCGTTTTGGCTCCCATTATTTTAGCCGCTGATGCTGCTTTGTAGGGGAGACGTCAGTGGATGGAGACTAATAAACAACCACACAATCCTGGAAACGCGCCAAATGCTGATATCCTCGATTTACTGACTGGACGGCATCATATACGCAGCACATTATGCCTGCATACAGTAGTTGACGAAGCCGATTTCAGTCAGTTAATAAGGTTAAATATGTCTTTGTAGAAAAATACTTGCGAAAAATGCGAAAGAAACAATGAAGAAAAAAACAATTAATCAAATGTATCTCAGCTTGCCTGAAATATCCTTGCGATTGATGAAGTCATTGTGTTCTCAAGTACTTCACGCACAATGTATGGGGAAGGTTGTCGTCGTAATAAGATTATATAATACACAGCTTTCTTTTAATGTAGATTACAACGGATGCACCGTTTCTGAATTGCATGAGTGGTGAGAAATAACGCAGTTCTCTTTGTCCTCATCCAGTCTCACTCTTTTAATCGCTCGATAGAAACATGCGCAGCGCGCTTCTCCGCCTTTGGATTGGAAGTTTGCACAGCTGTCCTCCACAGCAATGAGGAAGAAGTGCGAGTCCTCGAAACCGGACTCAAAAATATTCAGGCTCGTTGGTTCCACTAGAATGGCGTGTTTGCATTTAAAGACAAAAAATGTGCGCGGTAATCAGAGTTCCCTCAGGTAGGTAGCCTGGTAAAGAGGCACGCGTGGTCTTGAATCGAGGCGGTCAGAAAGCAAAGTTCTGGAGTCCCAAGGGATGACTTACCAGAAAGGAACACATGTAAACTGTCGAGTGGAGCGCGAATTAGTCTTTGAATTACTTTTAAGCCCCTTTCAGTTTTACGTCGCCTTGGAGGGGTACTGGCATAAGAAAATTATCTAGAAATAACTGATAGAATACATCGCTGCGACTCATTCTTATCAATTGTGAAGTATCAATAAGTAATGCAGCTTAGAACGCATTTAAATTTATTTTGAAGCCAGTGCGAGCCGCCGATTGGGAAGTGCAGTACCTAGTAATATATTCATGAACTTAGGCCCTATTTGTAAACATAGTGACGTCATGATTTCCGGCTATTCATTTCGCTGGTGTGAGGCGGGATTGGCTGGTCTCGCCATTTGGAAGACGTCACGTTTCAGCACGGTTTGCATGGGGTGTCTTGCACTTACCGCACAAAAAGCGTACGTGTAAGCTTCTTAGCGTTTACAGATTACCAGGTTGCTGATGCCGTGGCCGGCTGTAGCATAAAGCCCCTTCACAGTAGCAAAGCTGTTGGCGAAATCTTCTGATGGTGTGCTAAACTACTAAGCATTCGAATGCTTTTTTTTTCCCTTTTCTGCTCGTCAGTGTTATTGTTGATGAGAAATAAACACTTCCAGTACGATAACGATGACGCTGCTACCAACGTTTTACATTAGCAGTTAGCGAGAATGTTTAAGTTACAGTATTAGATTCGAGGTGCTCCCTGATTAGACACTGCGTCATGGTACCAGCGTTTTTCGTGCCGTACACATCTCCGGTTACCCCGCAAACCGCAAATGGTAAGAAGTTTGTGGTCACGCTAAAACGTAGCTAAAGCTATGTAATGCCGATATCACACTGCGTAGTCAACTTCTGTCCAACGAATCGTTACAATGGTTCTAGAAATGCACAGCTTTCACACCAAACTAGCCGACGACACAGGAGTACAAATGGCATGGCAGATGGTGCGCTGGCGTGCATCACAGTTCTGTGCGCTTACGTGATCATCGGTGTTAACAAGCATGCTCCTACGTCACGGGGCACGAAGCGCTCTCCGAAATGGAAACCGTGATTGGTTGTGAGATTCTAGCATATAACCAAACAATAGTCGACTGCTGGAGTAAGCGGGTTTCTTTAGTGTGATTACTGAGTGAATAGCTACTGATAAGCCGCAAAAAACAAAGCCCAGAGGGTTTTGTATCAGTCCTCCCTTAATTCTTAACGCTCTTAAGGCCTTGTGAGGCTACAGCACAACTAAATGTGTCATCTTATCAAGAACGTAAAGCTGGGTATCCTGCTCGAAACCGAATGTAAACAGCCTCTCTGGCAATGATTGTGTTAACACCGGAGGAAAAAGAACCTCCTCCTCGCGGCTCTGCGGTCAACACGCTATCCAGCTGTAGAGGGAAAAGTAAATGAAGTTAACCACACGTAAGTCTCCGAAAGACTACATTAGGCCGACTGGAGTCTAGCAGAACATTTGCGAAAACAGAAATTTTTGGGCCCTGGCAATATCCGTCAATGTCGCGGAAAGGTGCTCATGCGCCACTGCAATTTTTGAGGGACACTGGCCTTAGTGGCCCATTGTAGGCCTGCTGGGTGCGCGCAGGTCCCATTATCCATTTCCCTGCCTCTTTACCTCTTTGTATTCCCCCTCGCTCTAAGCGCCGGTTCAGGGTAGCAAAGCGGAATCTCATCTGGTTTACCTACCTGCCTTTCTTCGCTTTGCCTTCTCTGTCTCTCTTTCACTGGTTTGCTACTGATCACGTAGGCGGGCGAAAAGGAGTTAGAATACATGACAGAAGACTAAAGAACTAAAGCTAAAAAAGTACAGGTAATAATAAAGTTCACAAAGTCCGGTGGATCGCAAAAAGCGCAATATTTCGTTCACGTATTTCTGACGATGATAAGAAACATCTATTTAGAATTGTTTATCTCTTTTGAGAAAGTCTGGTCGTGGAACTTGTTGAGTACAGAAGTAAGTGAGCGTCTCTACACATAGTACTGCGGGAACTTGCACAGAGTTGGAGTGATAGTTTTTATTCTTATTTTCACTCCAACAATCACCGGCTGCGGTGTCTGCCAGACATAAGTGGGAGTCGCAGCCATTTACGAACGACATTGTCTGCCGTACACTTAATAAGACGTCTTTACTTTCGGGATAGTGCTGATAGCAAGCCAAGGCTTATAGTAGAGTCTAGGGAATAAAGTAGGTATTTCGAATGAGCAGCTCTTTCCTATCATCTATATATACAATGTTTTATTGCAGCGTCGGTCCTTGTAAGGGTGATTGAAAAGTATTTCCTTCTCCTCGCAACGCCTAACTAGCTTCTTCCTAACGATCTCCTCTCGCTGCTCCGTAGAAACTCGTGGGCAGCTGAGTTTCATCATTCGCCAGAGAAAAATTGCGTTTGTGACTCAGTAAATTGCATTTACAATTGAGCAGTGAGGGTTTTTGTGATCATGTTTCCACATGAAATAGAAGAAGCATATTTTTCAGGGACACTCATGGCAGTGCTTTGTTGCCCCAATCACTATAAGAAATTGGACACCCACTGCAATAAATATATTACATAGATCATTTTTGGGAATGATTTGCTACTTGAATGAATATATAGAAATTAGTATGTTTTCTTAAGAAAATCCATGTTTAGCAAAATCAAACCATTTACAAATTTGGTTTGTTCTTCCCAAGTAAACAATGATCTCCGGTGCAGTTATTAAATGCATCGAGATGCCTAAAATAGTGTCAACACGCTGTTAATAAATGACGCATTTTCAAGACCGTTTAGATCATCATCATCATCAGAAGCTTGTTCCCCCTCGGACCTTCGCCATTGCACCTTGATCGCTGTACTCAGCAATAACCAAACAATAGTCGACTGCTGGAGTAAGCGGGTTTCTTTAGTGTGATTACTGAGTGAATAGCTACTGATAAGCCGCAAAAAACAAAGCCCAGAGGGTTTTGTATCAGTCCTCCCTTAATTCTTAACGCTCTTAAGGCCTTGTGAGGCTACAGCACAACTAAATGTGTCATCTTATCAAGAACGTAAAGCTGGGTATCCTGCTCGAAACCGAATGTAAACAGCCTCTCTGGCAATGATTGTGTTAACACCGGAGGAAAAAGAACCTCCTCCTCGCGGCTCTGCGGTCAACACGCTATCCAGCTGTAGAGGGAAAAGTAAATGAAGTTAACCACACGTAAGTCTCCGAAAGACTACATTAGGCCGACTGGAGTCTAGCAGAACATTTGCGAAAACAGAAATTTTTGGGCCCTGGCAATATCCGTCAATGTCGCGGAAAGGTGCTCATGCGCCACTGCAATTTTTGAGGGACACTGGCCTTAGTGGCCCATTGTAGGCCTGCTGGGTGCGCGCAGGTCCCATTATCCATTTCCCTGCCTCTTTACCTCTTTGTATTCCCCCTCGCTCTAAGCGCCGGTTCAGGGTAGCAAAGCGGAATCTCATCTGGTTTACCTACCTGCCTTTCTTCGCTTTGCCTTCTCTGTCTCTCTTTCACTGGTTTGCTACTGATCACGTAGGCGGGCGAAAAGGAGTTAGAATACATGACAGAAGACTAAAGAACTAAAGCTAAAAAAGTACAGGTAATAATAAAGTTCACAAAGTCCGGTGGATCGCAAAAAGCGCAATATTTCGTTCACGTATTTCTGACGATGATAAGAAACATCTATTTAGAATTGTTTATCTCTTTTGAGAAAGTCTGGTCGTGGAACTTGTTGAGTACAGAAGTAAGTGAGCGTCTCTACACATAGTACTGCGGGAACTTGCACAGAGTTGGAGTGATAGTTTTTATTCTTATTTTCACTCCAACAATCACCGGCTGCGGTGTCTGCCAGACATAAGTGGGAGTCGCAGCCATTAACGAACGACATTGTCTGCCGTACACTTAATAAGACGTCTTTACTTTCGGGATAGTGCTGATAGCAAGCCAAGGCTTATAGTAGAGTCTAGGGAATAAAGTAGGTATTTCGAATGAGCAGCTCTTTCCTATCATCTATATATACAATGTTTTATTGCAGCGTCGGTCCTTGTAAGGGTGATTGAAAAGTATTTCCTTCTCCTCGCAACGCCTAACTAGCTTCTTCCTAACGATCTCCTCTCGCTGCTCCGTAGAAACTCGTGGGCAGCTGAGTTTCATCATTCGCCAGAGAAAAATTGCGTTTGTGACTCAGTAAATTGCATTTACAATTGAGCAGTGAGGGTTTTTGTGATCATGTTTCCACATGAAATAGAAGAAGCATATTTTTCAGGGACACTCAAGGCAGTGCTTTGTTGCCCCAATCACTATAAGAAATTGGACACCCACTGCAATAAATATATTACATAGATCATTTTTGGGAATGATTTGCTACTTGAATGAATATATAGAAATTAGTATGTTTTCTTAAGAAAATCCATGTTTAGCAAAATCAAACCATTTACAAATTTGGTTTGTTCTTCCCAAGTAAACAATGATCTCCGGTGCAGTTATTAAATGCATCGAGATGCCTAAAATAGTGTCAACACGCTGTTAATAAATGACGCATTTTCAAGACCGTATAGATACGTCATCATCATCAGAAGCTTGTTCCCCCTCGGACCTTCGCCATTGCACCTTGATCGCTGTACTCAGCTTCGTTGTTTTTACTTCGCGGCACGCCTTTTTTAATCAGAATATGATGTTGTTCAGAACAGCTCTTCGTGAACGCGTGTGTGCAATAGCATTTTCACTCAGTTGCAGTGAAACCAAGTTGAACGCAATGTTTCCTAAGGAACTACCACCTGACAATTTTTCTCCACACCAAGGCAAAAGGGTTTCCGTCTACGATCAATACACACACAAAAACTGGTTGAAGTATGTGGCTCAAAAGCTAACATCTCTGAGAAAATATTTTGAGACATTGTTGTTAAAAATGCTTCCGTCTTGAAAAACGTGTCACTGGTTCCTATAAAAGTGTTGAAACGAACCAGAGTATGCAACTACAATATAAGAATGAGTGTTTCCACTTCAACGCTACTGTCTTGAACGCCGTGATTATGCGCTACTTTCTGTGCCACAGTACTTTATTCAAGTTGCGGAGCAAGCGTCCTTTTGTGAAAGCTGGCCCTGAACTTTTTGTAATGTTGCTGATGATGTTGTGTTTGCGTCATTGATGAGGTGGGTGCTTGTTAGTTTGTGATTTTTGCAAGTTTCGCACTGCTGCTTTACAATGTATTGCACGTTGGAAACTGTCCCAAAGATCAATAATCATCCCTGAGACATCTGTTGCGAGGCATGAATTTATCGTGCCCGACCTAGTATTGGCGTCACAGGGGTGAGCGCTTGTGTCAGAGAGTTCAGCAAATCTAGGTGTTTGCAGCAATTGATGTTTTGCAGGGATCGACGTGCCGGCTCACGAATAAAGAGTTAGCGTTTTTTTTTTTCAAGGCATTGCGTATATCGGCGTCTCCCTGTAGCACAATGAGAGAGCAACGGCTCTCACGTCGGTGAAACTCTTTTCTGTGCAGCGTTCTCGATACATGGAATAAAGTTTTCACCACCACCTTCTCGATACATAAGAAAGACTTGTAGTATTATTAGGCGATAACCTCTTTGCCACTGCAGCCACTTTCCTTTGTCACGGGATGGTAATGGCGTTGGCGTGGGGTGTGACGTCAGTGGTTGTGCTTTTGTGATGACAGGTTCTTTCGTTTGATTGTTCTGATGGTTCTCTGAGGCAGTGCCTCCGAGAATCCAATTGAGGACAAAGTCGTTTGTTGGAGAACGCACATAAACTTTTAATAAAACTAAAACGAAAAGCACCCCATAAAATAAACACTCGAAGAAAAACTCACAATAAGAAACACATTCGGAGCTAGAACGCTAACGATAGCAGGCAAGTTCGGGCAGGCCGCGAGTGTGAGTGCGCACAACAGTCTTGACGCGAAGAAGCGCAGATGAGACGAAGAGAGAAGCGGCGTTGGTCTCACCAAAGGTCGGTGTGTTGGACCGGGTGTTTACAGCGCGACACCTCTGGCTTGAAGAGGTAAGGTAGGCGGCATGGCGGCACGGGCAGAATGGAGGCGGCGTTCTAACCAGGCAGCTGGGCGTAGAACTCGGGCCCGTAGCCCGACTGCTCACGTTCTGCCCATGGGCTCAGAAGCTCGCCGGCCTTGGGCAGCAGTTCTTGATCTGGTAGAGTGGCGACGCCCAGGAACGGGTTGACAGTAGGCCCCGGTCGAGTGAAGTCCTGGTGGCTCAAGTCTAGAATCCGATGGCCCGTCTTCAACTGCCGGTCCCGTGGCCGACTTCCTCCTGGCATCGCTTCCTGGAACTCCGCCACTCTTCTGCCAGCAAGCCTCGCTTTTCTGTCGCTCTGGTCGATTCGTCTTTTGCTGATTGGCCACTCAAAGCTCCGTGTGTTCTTCTGATTGAATGCCTTTTACTTTTATCTTCTCTTCTTGCGCCGCGTGTTCACGTGCTGGATGCTCTTCGACGTTGTCGACTTCCATTCATCACATAATTCGCCTCCGCGTGCGCATTGCTTGTCGTCTGCTTCTTGTTTGTCTCCAACCACCGCACCGTGCCGCGCACTCCACACAACACAGCTTCTCAGCAAACCAGCAATGGAAAATTTCGAGGCTGATGAGTGAGCTCGTGCAGCAATCTTTACATGCCTGACCGATGTGCCGGTTTACCGCCTCTGTTTTCTAGATAATTACTCAATGAAACAACACAAATGACCTAAATATTCTGATCGCAATAAATTCCCAGCTTCAAAGGCGTTAATTTTAATAATGTTTTTTTTGCCTTCCTCTGTTGGGCGTGGCGTGTCACGTGGCTGTAAGAGCCCCTTGGATGGCTCTGCAATAATTTTGACAACACTACGCTTTTTTTTTGCTTTCACCTATGTCTATATACCCAAGTATTTCTACATTCCTACCTTCCTAAGGAAGCGGCTGATGGGGAGCAGATGTATTTCGGCATGCACGATTGATTTGGACGAGAACCGAAACTACGAAATGATGCTCGTCAGCGAAACGGCGTGGTAGCTGAACTCACCGAACGCATATTCGGAAAGTCATTTACTCACGGTTTGGCAGGTGCAGCGTTTGCTTGCGGTAACATATCGTGTGTTGGAGCAGCCGGATATGAATTTGTGACGGCTCCAGATGAGGGCATGGGGTCTGGAATGCTGCGGTGTCATGGTTTTACTGCCACATTCTGTAGACAGCAGTTGTGTTGTGTAGTTATGTAGGCACTGTTGTGCGCTCTGTGGACTACAGTAGTGTTCTGTGGTACTGTAGAACTTGAGGCAGAGCCACCGAAAAACTAATTGAGGACAAAGCTGTCCTCAGACGGGTGTGTTTTGTTGGCGTGTTCTTGTATAGAATTTATACGGCATACACAGCTGTGTATAGCGTGAACAAAAAAGACACTTTCATGAATAAAACTTTAAGGAGTTTATCGATTTTATGCAATCATCAGAATGAATTAAAATATACAACTTTAACACCTACTTCCTCGTCGGAAACTTCATGATTACATGCAAAATGGCACATCTCCTTTAGGCATGGATGAAACAAACCCAGGAGGCCCCGGCCAGCACGGACGTATTGGAAAAAGTGTGGCAGAAGTCACGTGCGGTTTTTCGCAAAGGAGCACTGAGATGGCTACCCGAAATGTCAACGTTGCCATAACAACCATGCTCCCGAAGCTTTGGCTGCTGCTATCGGCCTATGAAAAGTGAGATAAGATTTTTCCGCCGGTGTCTTTCTCACAGCAGCTCTTGGTCGCCAGAGAATCTAACTTTGGAGTGTTGTGTGTAAGCTTGAAAGTTGTGGTTTGGGTCTGTGAGTGTGAGTTTATGCCAGCAATAGATACACTCAAGCAATCACGGCGCGGGTCTTTGTCGTCTTCATCAAAGTGCCAAGGAAAAACGCAGGAGTGTGTCTGCTTCAATAAAACTGCGACAGAAGTTTCGTAGGCTTTGTTTTGACGCGCGTCAGCAGCACACACTTCCAACGGCTCGTAACAATGCACGTTCAAAGTTCGCGCCCATGTGCTCCGGCGAGCTGCAGAGCCTCTGATTGGAGGTGCAGAGGGAGATGGCACACCAACATGGCTGCCCATCCGGCTTCAAAAACGTGACGTCAGGGCCTCTCCTGTTTTGTTTCTTTCCTCCATGCCTTTAGGTAACATTCAAAAGCAAAGAGGAATTGTAGTCACATATTCACTCCGATAACGACACAGACCCCCAAAGCCGCCAAGACTGTTTATGGCATTAGAGCTCTCGTCAACGACGAAGTAGTCCACGTCGGGCTCAGCCCTTCGTAATCTCCGCTCTTTCAGGACACGGGGGAGCAAGCTGTCACTGCCGAAAGCAAAATACACGAACCGCTGCGGTAGCGTCTCCGTCGCTGCCGGACTGCTGTCTTCGCACCATTTGTGGATCGCCCCTTAGCTGTATTGCTCTATTTACGTCATCTCGTTCCTCCATCGTCGTACTCGTCTCGTACTGCCTTGATCAGAGGGCTCCAACGTTTTTTTTTCTTCGTCCGCATATATACTCAGTCTTAGTTCGCTTGCTCGGTATGTGTGCCTTTCTTCTTATCTCTTTCGCCCGAGCGGGACACGTCCGACTTCACTGTTATCTCTTCAGGGTAGGTTTCGGGATGGTTCTTGCCTGTCTGTACAGGTCGCGGCAGCGCGGTATCTCCTTGTCGCACTTGGCCACCCACTTGTGCTCCGCTAAAAGCGTCTTCTAATGACCTTCACTTGCGAAGTATAGTGCCCCATTTAAGAACTGAACTGGTCACCCACAGGGAAAGACGTATAACCAGCAAGAAAAGTATAGGCAGCTTCAAGAGAAAATACCAAACGTCATCTACCCGTGCTCACAACACTGTCCCTGGGGAGAAGGAAAAGTTAGAGTGGTGCATGTGCACGAGAAAACACATGAAACCCGGAAATGTTGTAACGTTTTAACTGTGTATATCACAAAAAGAAGTAATGTGCTTGCCTGGTCATACACCAAAAATGACAGTGGAAATGACGAAGGTGACAAACGAAAAACGAAAAACACAAATGCAATATAGGCAAGCACGCAAATTAAAGACTACCTAGAGTGTTGGGTCGGGACTAATGTTTCGGGGAAAAACTAAAGCCTTCGTTGCTTGAAAGTACAAGAAACGCTGCTTTAAGGTTTAATTACGTTGTTGGACTCAAAGGAGCTGCGCCGTATATTCAAAGGAAATTTTAGGTCAGCCTTTAGGGCCACGTAAGTGCGTACAGACGCTCCAAGCAAAATATTTAAGTGATCACCAAATTTCATTCATCTCGCTTAAATGTGAATGTAACCTAATAAGGTGGTATATTGGTGTAGTTCGTGACCCAGTTTTATTACAAAGGTGTCCATTTATCTACGATGCATATACCGTGCGTGCTGAAAGGAGTGTGTGGTAACGACAGGAGATATAAGCTAAGCTCGTAAGACGCGCAATGGTTAGTGGAAAGCGCTCTGCAGTGTTAAGAGGTAAGCACCTGGTACACGTCTTGAAAATTCTTTCACCGCATCATTTCCTGTGATCTCAGTTGACGGCACTTTGACCACACGTGGTGGCGTAGTGGCACTGGCGCTGCACTGTTCAAAATCCAGGTGAGGCGGCCGCTTTTCGATGTGATGGAAATGCAAAAACTCCTGTGTACCATGCAGTGAGTGCCGGTTAAAAACTCCAGGTGCTCAAATTTACTCCTGAGTCTCCGACTACTGCAGTGCCTCTTAATCATACCGTGGTTCTGGCACGTAAAACCCCATCATTTTTAATCTGACTTTTGTAATCATTTCCTGCAAGACTAACTACGCTGCAGTCATTTAAGCATATCTTATAAAGGGAGTTCCGGCCCTCCACAGGAAATAGGTAAGAAATAAGGTGCATGTGGTGTCAAGGCTTTAGAAACCTACGACCTTGTCATGTGAACAGCAACTTAGCCCATGCCTTTGATCTGTCATATTGTGCATGATTGCTTTAATGTGCGCCTCTAAATTTGCTCTTTATGGACAGCAAGACATCTCAGTCACATCAAAGCTGGTGATGAAAACGGTACATAAATTCAAATGTTACCGTACTTTTGTTTACGGATTTCATTCTCCCATGACCACATCTTATATTGTTGTTGCTTTGTCATTTACTGGATTACTCTCTTAAATAACTAAATCAAACGTTGTTATTAACGTGCTGAGCATCCGCCGGCCTCAGTACGGATGGTAGTGAAACGTTGTCACCGTCACCACAATGCCGTAGTTGTGCCGTAATGTCGTCATTATTTTTAACGCAAACTGACTCTCTCTCTCTCTCTCTCTCTAGGACAAGACACACCCAAACTCACAATTAAAACCGCCTCCCCCTACCACACACAACACGCACCCCCTTCCACACGTCCACACAGACGCACGCACACACAACACACTCACAGACACCTTATACGGACATGTACCACAAGGTAACACACCACGAAACCGAATTAGAGGATATGTAGCCCGATATTGACAAAATGTTTCGCACTACATTGATTCTGATACTGCGTAGAACGTGCACTTTTTTTGTCTTGCCGTAACAACAGGCTCGGTCAGGGCAGCACAGGCAGCACACCATACGGTCCGCCAGCCGCCAATTAGCGACACATGACCGAATTCGAAGTCGGACTCACTGTTGCCATTTTAATGCGTCAGCATTTTAGGCAGCATAGGCCGCCACTGGGAACTGAACCTAGCAACGTTCAACAGGGAAGCCCCTCGAGGTAGGCTAGCTTAGCAGGGCTATTTGAGGAATTATCAGGCGTTGCCTTGGATATTATTGACTTAGGTTAGAAAAACAGGTGAGGCTTATGCAATGCTGACTAACGGTCACGTCCTCTGCTACAAAGGTCTTCCAGATAAGACAGAATACGGGGTAGGATTTCTAATACACAAGGACATAGGGGGCAACATTGATGAAATTTACAGCCTTAATGAGAGAGTAGCAGTCGTCGTAATAAAGCTGAATAGGAGGTATAGAATAAAGGTAGCACGAGCCTACGCCCTAACCTCCAGTCGTTATGATGAAGAAGTAGAACAATTTTATGAAGATGTTGAATTAGCAAAGAGAAAGGTGCAAACTCAGTATAATGTAGTTATGGGCGACTTCATTGCAAAAGTAGGGGAAAAGCAGGCTGGTGATGAAGCAATTGGCAATTAAGGCATTGATTCTAGGAGAACTAGAGGAAATGTGTTGGTAGAATTCACGGAAATAGGCTCCGTTTAATAAATACCTTCTTCAGGAAGCGTAGCATCAGGAAGTTGACCTGCAAAAGTCCTTAATAGAGAAACAAGGAATGAAATAGATTTCATACTCCCAGCCAATCCCAGCATAGTGCAGGATGTTGGAATGTTAGGTAAGATAAAGTGCCGGGACCATAGGTTAGTGAGGTCTAACATTTCTCTCAATTTGAAGATAGAAAGAGTAAAATGAGTAAAGAAGAAACAGGGCCAATCTAGACACAGTAAGGGTAAAAGCAGACCAATCTAAGCTGGTGCTCGCCAACAAATATGCAGCTTTAGAAGAGGAAGGTGAAGACAACATAGAGGTAATTAATGAAACCATAACTAGGCTGATTTCAGAAGCAGCTATTGGAGTTGGAGGTAAAGCACCAAGGCAAGCAGTTGGTAAGCTCTGGGAGTAACAAATTACCTAGTAAAGAAACGAGAAAGCATAAAAGTGTCCAACTGAAGAGATCAGATAGAATTCGCTGAACTGTCAAAACTGATCAACAAGAAGAAAGTGAGGAATATTCGAAATTATAACATAGAAAAGATTGAAGAAACCGTAAAAAGTGAACGCATCATCAAATCAGTGAGGAGAAAACTTGGAATAGGACAATGCAAAATGTATGTACTGAAAGGTAAGCAGGGTAATATCATAAGCAATTTCGATGACATTAGTAAAAGCAGCGGAAGAATTCTATGCTGTCGTGTACAGCCCCCACAGCAGCCAAGCTACTAACATTCGAAGTAATGATGAACAGGACAGAGAGGCTCCTTCTATAACTAGCGATGAAGTTAGAAGGGCCTTGGAAGACATGACCATGGAATAGCGGTTGGAGAAGATGTAATAATGGATCGATTTAATAAAAGACGGATGAGATATCGCGCTTGAAAAGGTTGCGGCCCTTTAAACGCAATGTGTCATGACTTCAAGTGTACCAGAGAGCTGGAAGAACGTCAACATTATACTAATCCATAAGCAGGGCGACATTAGCGAATTGGAAAATTATAGACTCATTAGCTTGGTTTCAGTACTGAATAAAATATTCACCACGAGTGAGAGAAAGATAAGGAAAGAAAGACAAGGAGGTTAGCCAGTGTAAATACCGGCTGGCTACCCTGTACTGAGGAAAGGGGTAAAGGGAATAAAAGGTGATAGAAGAAAAAAAAACAAGTCAAGTAAGAAAATTCGCGCAATAACGCGACCCTACACGCTACAACGTTCAAAACGGTCGCACAATTCACAATCCCTTAACAACTTCAGCAGAGCCCTGAAGGTTCACCAAGATAATTTCCAGTTGTATCAGGGCAACACTCGACTTCAATCAACCAAGAGAACATTCCCAGGACGGGATATTCTCCAATAGATCACATCCACGTCATCAATCAGGTAATCGAGAAATCTGCGAAGTATATTAAACCATCTATATGTCTTTCATAGATAATGAAAATACATTTGATTCAGTAGAGATACCAGCAGTCTTAGATGCATTACGCAGTCAAGGAGTACAGGAGGCATACGTCAATACCTTGGGCAATACCTACAAGGATTCCACAGCTACATTGGTTCTCCACAAGAAAAGTAAAAAGTTATCTATCAAGAAAGGAGTCAGGCAGACAGGCACAACCTCTCCCATGCCATTCACTGCATGCTTAGAAAAACTATTTAAGCTCTTAGACTGGGAAGGTCTAGGATTGAGGATCAACGGCGAATATCTCAGCAACCTTCAGTTTGCAGATGACATTGTCCTGTTCAGCAAAAATGGGGACGGAGTATCATAAATGATTGAGGACCCTAACCGAGAAAGGGTAAGAGTGGGGTTGAAGATTAATAAGCAGAAGACAAAGATCATGTTCAATAGCCTGGCAAGAAAACAAGAATTCAGGATCGCCGGTCGGTCTCTAGAGTAGAGCACTGCACGGGCCAATTTTTTCAGCCCGGGCCCGGCCCGGCCCCGTTCTTACGTTGGGCTGCCCGCCCGAGCCCGATCAAAACTTTTATGGCGAGACCCGGGCCTGGCCCGGGCCCGGAAATAATCTACGTTACCCGCCCGGCCCGGCCCGCCACCCCTTTACCTTAGGCCCGAGCCCGGCCCGAGCCCGGCCTGAGCCCGGCCCGAGCCCGGCCCGAGCCCGGCCCGAGCCCGACTCGAAACCGGCCCGAACCCGGCCCGAGACCGAAAAATAATATTTTTCAGAGTTGAGACGCCCGAGAATAACTCGCTGCACGTTACATGCACACCACCAGAAAGCTCGAGCCCGGCCCGGGCCCGCGTCAAAAAGCACACGCCGTGCCCGAGCCCGTGGGCCGGGCCGGGCCCGGGCTTTCGGGTAAGTCCAAGGCCGTGCACTGCTCTACTCTTGATTCCCTAAAAGGAGTACGTTTATCTAGGTCAATTACTAACAGGGGACCCTGGTCGTGAGGAGGAAACTTACAGAAGAATAAAATTGGGTTGGAGTGCATACGGCAGGCATTACAAAATCCTGACTGGGAGCTTATCACTGTTATTGAAAAGAAAAGTGTACAGTCATTGCATTCTACCGGTGCTCGCATATGGGGTGGAAACTTGGTGGTTAACAAAGAAGAGAGCAATGTAAGGACCACAGAAAGAGCGATGGAACAATAAAATGGTAGGCCTAACATTAAGAGACAGGAAGAGAGCGGTGTGGATCAGAGAGCAAACTGGTATAGCCGATATTCTAGTTGACATTAAGAGAAAAAAATGGAGCTGGGCAGGCCATGTAATGCGCAGGATGGATAACAGGTGGACTATTAGAGTTACAGAATGGGTACCAAGAGAAGGGAAGCGCAGTCGAGAATGGCGGAAAACTAGGTGTGGTGATGAAGTTAGGAAGTTTGCACAGGCAAGTTAAAATCCGCCAGCGCAAGACAAGGAAAATTGGAGATTACAGGGACAGGCCTTCGTCCTACAGTGGTTATAAAAATAGGCGGATGATGACTATGATTCTTATGGTAATTCGCGTACTTTCTGGGAGCCATCCACGCATCTATGCTTGTACGTACGTATCTAACCATTTTACCACCTATATGGGTCACTGGGTGGTCAGTGGTCCAATGGGTAGTTCATCGGGATGCTGTGCTAAGGTAACACTGTTCTAAACAATTGATCGGACCAACTTGGCTCTCTTAGTATCTGGCAATGCGTGCATATGTTCCGCTCTTCAACCAATCTCTTTAACGCCGAAATGGGTCACTGTGGACACGGGACCGCGTAGGTACCGCTGTTCGAAGCATTTCTTCGAAGCCGACTTGGAACAATCGGTATGTGCCACTCGGTCTGTGCTGCAGCCTCCAAATAACCTCTTTGAAATCAACTTAGTTCACTGGGTATGTGTCCGTCGTTTTGTGCCGCCAGTCGTTGTGTGCCACTAGGGAGATGCAGCTCTACAATGACAAAACATATTTATTAAAATTTTTACGATGCTAAGCGGAGTCGAACATAAGTGACAAGGGTTGCACAAGGACAGCAAACCAAGGCATTATGAGGTTGCGTCACGCATGCGCTAGGTATATGCCGCGTTTCAATGAAAGCCTTTCGCACCAACGCTTTAGCGAGCTGCGCCATGAATGTACTGCGTATGTGACACTCTTCATTGAACTTCTCCCAAAGTAGGATCACTGAGTATGTGCCACTGAGTGCGCGGCAAACGAGGGAACGACTCTCAGCGTTCGCAGGCACCGGTGTGCAACGCTTCTAGTCTTGGAGGCCGCGCGTGGACTTCTCGGTAATGCCACTAGATGGTGCAGCGTGTCTAAGAAAATCAAAGCACCTTTCTTAAAGAAAGAAGGTTGAACGGAAAGCTTTCTCCCATGCAAACTGAATCAAAGTCAAAATCCAATGCCAACGACCACGCAACGAACCCAAGAAATGATTGCTTGTTTAGGATTGGATTTTTTGAACGTTGAAGTTGAATGTAGACACATTTCGTTAAGTTGCATAGTCTTTATTTTAGATCATGTAGCAGTTGATTACACGCACACACTCACACTTTCACGGACGACTCTACACTTGCACAGTATTGCCTTGTGATCGCTTTGGTAGACGGTCAGAGGCTCTGCCGTGGCCTATACACGGGATCGGCCTTACGGGCACGATCGCACTCACGCTTACGTTCGCGTACGGCAGCCTCTTCTGCCGTACGCCACACCCGCTGCCTACCCATGGTGACGGCCGGGCATGCATTGCGGGACGCGCGTAATGCAGTGTAGATATATATATATAGTTCGTCTGGGTAGAATGGCGTTGCAGTTCCCATTGTTCCTATCGGTACAACTGCGAATGTAAACTCTAGTGTTCTACGATACTCATGTCGTGCGCCGTTGTTCTATTGTGTGCACAGATGCGCAGCCGTTATTCTAGTGTGTGCATAGATACGGAGATAGCTCCATTGTGTAGGTTGGCTTTCCTTCAGTGCGTTTTCGGCACTCACAGGCAAATCAGTGAGACATAGAAAGCTTCCCTTTTTTAAGCGCTAGAGATGAGCCCGGGTGCCGCATGACGCGTTTCTCAGCGTTCGAACGTACCGGCACGCCAAGGATTTCGGAGGCCAAGCGCAGACTATGTGGCAGGGGCACTAGATGGCACCATGTGTTGTTCTTAGGGAAGCGCAGAAGAGGAGTATAGCTGTATCCATCCATAACTCTTTTCGACATTGTCAATACGTTGTGTTGGTATATTTAGAGAAGGCTAACGCATTACCGTCGACAGTCCTCGTGCGATGGGTTCTGCCGCAATTTTTCTATTTAGGAACCGATGACTTTCTCTAACGATGTGACAGAAAAATTACTAAAATATTAGCGATATCGAAATTAAGAAAGTTGCTCCAGAAATGGCCTTCTAGAACGCACTAAATTTTATTTTTCGGAATTTATAAGTACGCGGCCAAAATGTGCGTTTGCTATCTGACCATGGTGAAGCAACGATCGTCTCCACTCACGGAAGCCACACGCTGTGATTGATTGCTCAGAACGAAACAGGCTCTTTATTATTTATTAAACGTATGGGTCCTAATGCCGCGGCTGCTGATCTTTCACTACAAACGTTTGATTGGTAGCGGCTCGCCAGCGTAGTAGTAAATCAAATTATCAGCAACCATGGAAATACATTTTATGAGGACATTTAGGATATCTATGAAATGTAACAAGGCGTACATAATGAAACGGCTTGGCCAGTTGACACGGATCAGAACGCACCACTTCCGTTGCTCGTGGATTTCCTGTACATCGACAGTACACGGAGATTTCAGGCGCATCAATGGGCAGCAAAGAAGTGTTCAACTAGCATATTGGTCACGAAATCATTGTCGCTGCGTTAAGGAGAAAGCGCATGTCGCGGAAGTTAGTTCTTTTACGAGTGTCTTAATCATCGAACATTTGCAGGAATATAGTGTAGACTTAGTGCGCTTTCATGCTAAAAAGTTAGGTTACTCGTCTTTTTTTTATTCTTTTTTTCAGCCTTATAACATTTGTAATATTCCAGCCTGTAGATAAGCGAGAAATTTCAGGTGTAATTTTTCGTTATTTTGTAACGTAAAAATAATCAATAAGCCTCTGCTACATCCTACTGGTAATCTCAATCTAAATTCCTCACCTTCATGGGCACTGGATTAATGTGAATAGTATTGGTAGATGTGTTACTGCCATGTTAGTCTATATAATAAGTGTTTCGAGATGCCTACACTTTTAAACCTCACTCGATTATTTTAGCGAATTTGCTTGGGTGCGAGCACACAGAAGCCTGGCTATCAGCTTATTCTCATAATCTACTGCTTTCATATTATTCAATTATTTCTCTTGTTAGTGTGTAATGAGGACGTGTGAAGAGAAGTGTGTTATTGGATATGGGGCTAGAACCACATGAAGGAAATTAAATGGCGAAATGGTCAAGTTATCCCGATGAAGGAGAGCGAACTGTCATGTTCCTACACAGTCTCCCGTTAACACATCGCCCACACGGTCCACATACAGCTTGCCAGAAGACACTGGAATCAGGTATACCCCATCTAGAAGCGTTGACTGCTGGGCCATTTTGTGCGTCAAGTAGTGTCGGTGAGCGGAATAAAGACATGAAGAAACGATGTGGACAGGACAGACGCTCACTAATGACTGAAGTTTAATGAATAGTTTACAAGAAAGCGGAGGAGGCGCGCATGCGCAGTCAGAAGGCAGATGCAAGGGTCATGCATATTGGCACATGCCATCACATATGAGCCATCCACTGTGGCACGTACATGCTTGGGGGTTGAAAGAAGAAAAGAACGTTTTTTTCGTTTGGTCTGGTTCCGTTAAAGACGTGAACTTCTGGCTGTATCTGTTGTTTCGACCGCGACATTATTGGTGGAGGCTGCTGGGTAAGTGCACCTTCGCTCCCAAGTTTCCGCATTCATCCTGGCACCTTACAGACAGCCACAGCTCCCACAACAAGAAGCAGCGCGGCCTGCAAGGACTATATACCACCCGAATTCATTCTCTTGCATCGAGACTGGAAATAACAATGTCAGCGTCCACTACAAACCAGGCGAGCCAAACCCACGATGCCCAGTATTCTCTCCCGCATGTTTTTCATGCACCACAGATCCCCAGACCGTTCCACGGAGACACTTTTGAAGATGTTGAAGACTGGCTGGACCACTTCGTTCGGGTTGCCAGCATCAACGAGTCAGATGATGTTCGCAAGCTGCGGCGAGTTTACTTCGCGCTAGAAGACTCTGCGAAGACGTGGTATGAGAACCATGAGGGTTCCTTTGCGACATGGCAAGAGTTTAGCCGACAGCTCCGCGATGCGTACCGCAACGCCGAAAGAAAGGAGAGAGCTGAACAAGTCATCTCTTCTAGGAACCAGCGGTCCAACGAGAGAGTCTCGATGTTTTTCGAGAATATGCTTCGTCTTTTCAGACGCGCAGACCTTGCAATGTTCGAGGAAAAGAAGTTCGCAAGGGTGGCTGAACAGGCGTGTTGGTAAAGTTGCATTTTTGGTTAGCAGCGCGACGAGCTACATGGAAACGAGAGAGAAGAGATAGGAAAGAGCGCTGACTTACAACAATTTTAACACATCGCCCACACGGTCAGTGCACTCGTTCAGTACACGGTCAGTGCACACGGTAGCCACTCATGGCCGTGCACTTTCCAAACGCCTTCCGTCTTTCGTGGAAAAAGTTTTTAGGTTGTAGATGATTTTTTAGTCCTTTTAGATACTGACGCCGACACTGTCGAAACTAGCTGCCGTGATGCCTTATCATTGTTTGAAGAATGTCTTCACCCACTTGTTTTAACCCATGAACTGCCTGTTGCCGACTCGAATAGGTTTTTAGATCTTAGACTCAGTTTTAGGAACAACCAGCTATGCTGGATGTATGAACCCAGAGCTAGCAAAGCTCTTTTACCTTTTAGCTCAGCGCATTCCAAGCTCATCAAGCGGGGAATCGTTAACCTATGCTTTACCAATTCCCTTTCAAAGTGATGTCACCACTTCATGAAAACCAGTTTCTGGAAACAGGCCCGGAGACTTGAGCAATCGGGCTACCCGGGCAGTCTGCTGACGTCAGTAGCCGGAAGCTTGCAAAAGCAAGAAGAAGCTAGTCACCCCGATTCTGCCACGCCCAGGAACAGAGTCACCGTCATCCCTTACATTCACACCTTGTCCCATAATCTCAGGAAAGTTGGCCGGCGTGCTGGCGTCGATGTTGTGTTTTCGGCACCACAAAATTTGTCACACTTATGCAGGCAGGTCAACTGCTATCCCAAGGGAAAAAACTGATGCAGAACTAACCATCACAACCACTTTGTCACGTGTGCTGTAGGTGTTGTTTACAACATTCCCTATTCCTGCGGCCGCGAATACATTGGTCAGACGAGACGCTGTCTCAATGAACGATTAAAGGAGCACAATAATCATGTTTTCAACTCCGTTTCAGGTCATCTCGGTATTCATTGCAGAGACCACAGTTGCAATCCGTTGTTCGATAGCACGCAAATTATCAGTCGCAATAAAAACAAACATACTAGAGAAATCATTGAAGGGCTTGAAATTCACAAATCTGGGGAGCGCCGTGTCAGTGCCCCTTCATTGTCACTGTGCGATAAAGAAGTGCAATATTTAACCACACGATTTGCATAATGTTTGTTGGAAGCTGAGTCCTGAACACGTGCCACCTTTCTGTTCTTTCTATTGTGCCTTAGCGTGGTATTTAAACCTTGGTTATGTGCGCAATAAAATTGTTGTAAGTCAGCGCTCTTTCCTATCCCTTCTCTCTCGTTTCCATGTAGATCGTCGCGCTGCTAACCAAAAATGCGAGGAAAAGAAGGTGCGACATTTATTTCGTGGAGTCATGCAACAGCTTTTCTCCGGACTCGTACGCAATGCACCAACAACTGTGGCCGAGTTCGTGAGTGAGGCAACCACGATGGAGCGTACTCTCCAGCAGCGGTCGTCATAGTACGAATGCCACGACATCACGGCTACTGCATGCTCTCTTGGATCCGACAGTGAGAAGCAGGTCCTCGCAGATTTCATACGAAGCGATGTGCGTGACGAACTGCGGCAATTCCAGGCAGCGCCACCAGTGGGACCCTAACCACCTATGACAGCACTTGCGGACGTCATCCGGAGTGAAATCAGACAGGCGGTGCAACCACTCGCACCACCGAGACCCGAGGTCCCTGTGCTAACATATGCGGCGGCATTGAGGGCTCCTGCACCACCAGCTACAGATCCCATCATGCGTACAATGGACCAGGCTACATAACTGTTGCCGGACACCTCTTCGCATCCACTACCCGGCTGAAGGTACCCGAGTGTACCTACGTTTCGACCACCTGACTCAAGACAGACCGCTACTAAGGTAAAGGTATCGCGCTCGTCGGATAACCGTCCGCTCTGCTACCACTGTGGCGAAGCGGGTCACGTGTACCGCGACTGCCAGTATCGCCAGCTAGTTCTCCGCGGTTTCCCACCCGGTGCGCGGTGCCCACGTTAGGGTGAGCGTCCCCGCGAAATCGAAGCGTATCTGACGGGCCAGCGAATTCCTTAGACTGTTCAGCGCCGCCAATCGCGATCACCATCCCCTCGCCGGTCCGTGCCACCTAGCTTGCCCTCGTCGTCTTACGCTCCACTTAGGAACCACTCACGGAGTCCCCACAGGGGAAACTAGGAACCGCGACTTCTGGGGGTGAAGTCGCTTTCCAACGAACATTCGCAAGGACCCGACGACGATCGTTCCAGTTTTTCTTTATTTTGCGACACTACTAGGATTATTTCTGCCGACATCGCCGTAGTTGTTGATAATCATGCTGTCACTGCCCTCGTCGACAGCGGTGCCGATTATTCCGTTATGAGCGGTGCACTGGCATCTAAATTGAGGGAAGTCACCACGCCATGACAAGGGCCCCAGATACACACAGCAGGTGGCCATCTGGTGATGCCAACTGGAATGTGCACGGCACAAATGCGTGCATCGACGTTCACGGGGTCTTTCCTCGTATTACCTGTGTGCTCCTGCCCAATAATCCTTGGAATGGACTTTCTTTGTGAATCATTGACCTACGTGAGTTGCTGGTGTCGTTCGAGGACCCTTTTCCTTCTGAATCTGACATCACCCAATTACTGAAGACCACGCTATGTGTGTCCGATGGATCCCTGACTCTGCCCCCTCGCAGCAGCCTCTTTGTCGGTGTAGAATGTGAGCAGGAAGTCCCCCACGCTGTGATTGCGGATGCAAATTTGTCTTTCCTTCTTGCACGTCAGATATGCGTTGCCCGAGGAGTTATTCAGCCTCGAAACAGACAGGCTCACCTGTTGGTCACGAACTTCAGTGATGAATATCGTCATCTTCCAACACGCACCGCCATTGCATCCTTACGGAAATTGCCGCCAACAACGGTCCGCCAGTATTCGCTGCTCTTTCGCCGTGCGACCATTCCGCCGAGGCGTTCGCGAGCACTCTCGATGTGAACCCGAGCCTACCATCAGCACAACGAGAAAGGCTTCTGGATGTACTCAATTCTTTTCGGAATTGTTTCGCTACAACGACGAAGGTTAACCAGATGCCGCTTGCCCAGCATCGTATCATTACCGAACCTACCGAAAGACCCGTTCGACAACATGCCTATAGGGTATCGCAAAAGGAACAAGACACTATACGCCACCAAGTTCAGCAGATGCCTAAAGATGACGTCATCCAGCCATCGACCAGGCCCTGGGCTTCGTTAGTGAAGAAGAAAGATGGTACCTTGCGCTTTTGCGCGGATTATTGGAAAATTAAATAAGATCACGAAGAAAGACGTTTATCCCGTGCCCCGAATATATGACTGCTTGGATCGTATACGCAACGCTCGCTACTTTTCTGCCATGCATTTACGCAGTGGCTACTGGCCAATTGCAGTGGACGCGCGTGATCGTGAAAAGACTGCTTTCATTACTTCTGATGGCCTCTACGAGTTCAAGGTCCTTCCTTTTGGGTTATGCTCAGCGCCAGGTACTTTCCAAAGAATGATGGACACGGTTCTCTCTGGGCTGAAATGGCAACCGTGTCTCGTTTACCTCGACGACGTGGTGGTCTTTTCGGACACGTTTGCACAGCACATATAGCGCCTTCAGACAGTTCTTCAGGCAACTCGAACAGCTGGACTTTCTCGAAAACCAGAGAAATGTAATTTTGGGTACGAAGAACTGAAGTTTCTAGGTCACGTTGTAAGCCATGCCGGCCTCCGCCCAGACCCAGAGAAAACGAGCGCCGTCGCCGCATTTCCCGTGCCAACAAATAAGCGCGATCTCCGCCCATTTCTGGGGCTATGTGCGTACTACCGACGCTTCGTCAAAAATTTTTCAAATATCGCTGAACCGCTCAACCAACTTACGAAGGAAGGCATCCCGTGTGTTTGGGGTCAGGATCAGGACCTCGCATTCGATACCCTCCGCAACCTTCTCCAGACCCCACCTGCACTCGGTCACTTTGATGATAACGCTGACACGAAGTTGCACACAGACGCCAGCAACGTCGGCCTCGGAGCTCTCTTGGTTGAGTGGCAAAATGAAGTAGAGCGTGTGATTGCCTATGCGAGCCGAACGTTATCCGCTGCCGAGAAAAACTACTCTGCCAAAGAAAACGAATGCTTAGCCGTTGTCGGGGCTATAACAAAGTTCCGGCCATACTTGTACGGTCGCCCATTCAGAGTGGTCAGTGACCACCATTCGCTTTGCTGGCTCGCGAATTTCAAAGATCCGTCAGGTGGCCTGGCTCGATGGAGCCTTCGACTGCAAGAATTTGACGTCACCATCGTTCACAAGTCAGGGTGCAAACGCACCGACGCTGACTGTCTCTCACGTGCACCAGTCGGAAGTGCCTCCGCTGACCTTGAAGAGGATGACACTTTTCTTTCTGCCGTATCAACAACAGACATGGCTCAACAACAACGCGATGATTAGGAGCTCAGCCCTCTCATTGACTACCTGGAAATGCGCACGTCGTCTTCCTCGAAGTATACCACGCTCACTAGTCTCATTTTGTTTCCGGGGTGGCGTCCTTTACTTGAAGAACTTTGACCATATGCAAGGTACATAACTGCAAGTTACGCCGACCTCGCTTCGTGACGATATTTTACGTGCCTGTCACGACGAACCATCGTCCGGACACCTAGGCTACACACGCACGTCGGAACGAATTCGCCGCTCTTACTAGTGGCCACGTCTCGCAAAGACTTTGAAGCAGTACGTTCGCACATGTCGCGACTGCCAACGCCGCAAGACTCCACCTGTGCGGCCAGCAGGACTACTACAACCAATAGCAATACTGCAGATGCCATTTCATGAGATTGGTATGGACTTGCTGGGATCATTCCCCACGTCTTCGTGCGGCAATCGGTGGATTGTGGTCGCTACCGATTACCTAACATGGTACTGCAAAACAAAGGCACTCCCAAAAGCTACCACTTCAGACATCACCATTTTTTCGTGCACAGCATCGTCATCCGTCACGGAGGACAACTACGGCGATGCCGGCAGAATAATCTTAGTACTATCGGAAAATAAAGAAAACCGGAACTTTCGTCGTCAGGTCACTGCACATCGCAAAACGGCAGCTTATTACCCCCAAACAAATGGACCGACTGAACGCCTGAACAAGACAATCGCGGATATGCTGTAAATGTATGTAGCCATTGACCACAAGAACTGGGACGATATCCTTCCCTTACGTCACTTGTGCGTACAATACCGCAATTCAAGAATGTATAGGCTTCACACCTTTCGCTTAGTCCACGGTCGAGAGGTCACCCCGATGCTCGACGCCGTCCCCCTTCCCGACAACTTGGGAATGTTTCACACGGATGCGGCCATGTTCGCCCAGCGCGCCGACGAGGCCCGTCAACTCGCGCGATGCCGTATTCAGTGTCGCCAAACCGCAGACGCACCCCGCTACAACCTCCGCCACCGAGAGGTTGCCTACAATCCTGTCGATGAAGTGTGCGCGTGGACTCCCATCCGACAGCGCGGCCGGTCAGAAAAGTTTTAGCGTCGCTACCCTCGGTCCCTACAAGATTGTACAGCGACTCAGCGACGTACCTACGAGGTTTTCCCAGAAGGCACACCAAGAAACTACCGTCGGCTTCCACAAAATGAGGTCGTTCATGTTTCAAGACTAAAACCATATTTTCTCGCCGTGACTCGATTGTCGAGTGACTATACTACATGACGACTTAGCGTCGTTCTTTTGTTTTTGTTTGTTTTTTTCGGTGTGTCCTGTGTTTTTTTTTTACTTTTGTTCCTTCTTTCACAGCAGCATATTGTTGTTTCGCTTACGACACATTTCTTTCATTTATATTGTAACCCTCATTTTATATATTTTTTACCCTCATTACAGCATCGAGACGATGCTTCTTTAGGAGAGGGGGACTGGAACATGTCCTATATTAGCCATATGCTGCGTACACGCTTTGGGGTTGGAAGAAGAAGAGAACGTTTTTCTTTAGACACGGTTCTGGTAAAGACGTGGACTTCTGGCTGTCTCTGTTGTTTCGCCCGCGACAATATTTACGCCTGGATCGAAGCGTCGATCACCGCTTCTGCTGCTGAGCACTCACTACCGCGATGGCGCACTTGCCTGTGTCACGGGGACGTGTCTAGCGCCTTCGAGCCAATTGGATTCAACCTACACAGACAGCTATGCGCTATACTATTAGCTTCATCAGGGCTTGCAACCTTACAGCATAAATAGGCTGCGGTCAACAAATAAAGTAACTGATCGAGAACTGCAAGCTCGCTATCAGTACTGGCTTGAGTGCACGCGTGATCCAGTTTTTTTTTTTTTTTTTCGAGACCGCTAAGGGGCATTGGAATAGAACTGGGCTACAGATCCTATCTTCAAATTGCTTCTGTCCGCACATGTACTTACGCCGTCGTTTATTATTGATTCCAATACAAGACATCTACGTTAAGGAAAAGAAATGAGGGCGCAGTGAAGCTTTAGGCGGACATCTATTCCCAAAATGTACGTTTCGGGTCATCGCACCAAACTAAAGGATCTGTGAACACTGGAATACTAATAAGGCGCTCCTACGCCTAACCATGGGGAAACCCTGCTCAGTCGAAATGCTGTCATTCCACGATCACTGTGCCTTCGCAGGACGGTGCTCTGGTACAATGGCGAGATCCAGCACATGGCGCTACTCGTCCTGACGCTGTTCAACAAACCCGCCTGCGCTACGTCACCGGCAAAGCCGACGCCTTGTTAAGCTTCGACGTGACGGCACTCGAATACGGTGTCGACGTGGCCGGTGAGGAGGAGGGGAAGGAGAGTCTAGGCACTTACCGCCAGCTGCTGCCCAAGGTTCTGCGCTCCATCTTCCTGCCCATGGTGTCCAGCCTGATGTGCAGCAATTTTGTACTTTTCCCCATCACCGAGAGGGCCTCGCAGGTAGGACCTGTGGAAACGATAGCGGCGTGTCTGTTCTCATAGCTGTATATACCGCAGTTCCCTACAAAAGCTACTAGAGGGAACTGTCGCACTGCCATCGTTCTACTACCAATAGAATGACGATCAGTACGTGGACTTGTCTTAACTTTGTACCTGTGGCTTCAAGCTCAGCTTCAATAAAGCGTTTGTGGAATATAAAGCGTAATAGTACATTTTATTTCTATCTTCCAAGCGGGCATAGTTTTCAAAATACAGCAAAGCAGTTTACCTCAGCCCACGTGAGCGATCACTGCGAAGTGTTGGATTTAGAGGCATTTTTGCGCGAAGCTGTTTATGGCTTATGTTTCGTGGATTTTTCGCGCGCGTAAGCAAAACCTCAGGCCCCGCGCGAATGCGCCAGTGCCACTGGTCTCGCGTTCGTCATCTTTCCGCAGCTAGCTCGTCGGCGTGAGCGCGCTCGTGCTGTGCTCGCGTGTTGGATATTGTGTTCTTCCAAAACTGGCTGGTCGGCGTCCCTCGGATATGTATTTTGAGTAGATCAGTTATCAATAGGCACAATTTTCAAGATCAGTAGATTCCCAGGTAGATAATAAAGGTTTCCCACAGATTTCTGTTGTGCGACCGCGTCGGCCATGTCTAAATACACACCGCCCTCTCTTTGTCGGCGTTCCCAGCGCTTGCTTATCTAGTTTCCTTGCGCTCTCCCGCGAAGGCGTTTATAAGCAAGCCAGAAATACAAGTTGCCGTTCTCCATTTGAATTTCGCTTCTCTTCTGTCGTCGTAATGAGGAGGCCGCGTATAGTCCGGACTTCCGAGGAGCAACGCGCCTATGAAGAGCGACGGCGAGAACAGATGCGAGAGTGCACTCGGCGCTGGTGGAACGCAAGCACCAATTGCCCACCGATCAACTCAAGTAATGACCACCGACCAAGACAAAAATGTGTGTGCGTACCTTTACTCACAATGACCACTGATAAAGACAATAAATGTGTTTGTACTTTTGTTAAAGATATCGCAGTTTCGCTCGAAAGACGAAGCATCAATTGCGATAGCAAATTAGTAGAGAGCTATACGGATTAGGGATAGTAGTTTTATCGGCTGCATAAACTTGGACACATTCGCTTACTAACTAAATTAACAAGCGTGGTGTCAGTGCGCACAAGCAAACATGAATAGATCACACTCGATGACCGCAGCCAACCACTGTCCAAACGCTGGCGTAAGCAAGCGCGCCCGCCGCAGCGAGCGAAGGTTCGTGCGGTCTATCGCTTCAACGGAAACTGAGCGGCGAAAGCACAACGCATACAAAGGTCAGATCCGTGTGGAGATCGCTTTCAAGATACGGTGCGCGCGACAGCCCGCACCGGCGCAAATGTTCGTAGTTGTCACAGTAGAAGCCGACCCTCCTCTCTCCCGCTCTGCCTTCCCACTTTCTACCTTTCACGTGGGAGATTGAGTCGCCAATTCACCTTGCACCCGGTTGCAAGATACGCATTTCGTGGCGCAGCACAGCGTCGCCCCCCTCCCTCCCTCCCGTACCCCCACGGCCTTTCGCGCGACGGAAGAAGTCGCGTTTGCTCTCCGCCGTGCGTCCCCCGCGCGCTTTCACTCTCACATATGGCACGCAGTGACAATTTTATCGCCCTTGGACTTTATGCGGAACCTCTCGGCGACGACCGCGGCGACGACAAAAATTCGATTGAAGTGTCCATATAATTGCTATCGAATAAAATTTGTGTCATGTCTGTGTCGTGTGCGCCTCTTCGAGTGGACCAGCTCATGGACTAAAATTGTGCTGTCCATGTCTAAATACACACCGCCCTCTCTTTGTCGGCGTTCCCAGCGCTTACTTATCTAGTTTCATACGCTCTCCCGCGAAGGCGTTATATAAGCAAGCGAGAAAGACAAGTTGCCGTTCTCATTTTGAATTTCGCTTCTCTTCTGTCGCAATTCACGAACGGCTCATGATCTTTTAGTATAGCGTTCCGGTCTTTACGTTGACGCACGCAAAACGGCTAAGGTCACGTACGTTCTCAACGAGACATTTAGCAGAACGTTCCGTACGGCGAATGGTGGCTCCATCTCGTATATATAAACAAAGCGCTTTCACGGCAGCCACGGTTTTTTTTGTTTGGCTTGGCTGTGTTAGATAAGACGGCTGATCTCAAAAATTGACAAAAAAACATCACCAACTGATCCTCAAAAAGAGATGACTAAGCGAAAGATGATTTCATCATTTGTGTTTTGCTGCTGTGACGAAGAGCAAGTAACAAGGACGAATTCAGATCAAAGAAGGTAGCTTCGGCGCGCCATGTTGCATTGCTAATCAAGCAGTGCACGCAACGCTAAACCCAAAATTTAGCGTGCCTATGTATGTCACTCAGAAGGAGAGAGAAAAACAAACTTTGTTAAAACAACAGACCTTGTCTGGGTTTTATGCCGCGAAGTTCCTCACACCGTTCTGCGAAAGTACATTTTGGACCCACTATTTCATAGAGTACGCAAAGGTTTTGCGTACGCTATACTAAAACTGCCTTATAACAGAACATTGCTAAAAATCAATAATTTTGGAGCTCACCAAAAACGTGCGAAGCGAAATGGACGAAGTTTGGTCATATTATCCACTGCCTATCAATCCCATGCTATAACTGAAAATACTTGCAGCTTCAATGCACACTATAGCCAGTGTTCTCACACATTTGCACAAGGACCTTGGGATCTTTGAGATACGGCGTGTTCCGTCAGCTAAAGCAAAATAATTGCTACACCTTTCTTGTAATACCTGCATGCGATTAACTAGTGCACCGCACAATAAATTCGCTTTATGGGGAAAGAGGTGACTGTCTCACTGTACAATAAATCTATATTTCATTAATGCGCAATCATACAGACTCACTGAATTTAACACACAAAGCACCATCCTACCACGTTGATTTTCTTTGAAACGAAGCACTCATTGGACTAAAATTTTGAGAGTTTGACGCAAAGGCGTATGTCCCCGTCGCGGCTCGTCTGATGGACACGCTAACCTTACTTAAGATGCTGCAATACAACGGTACGAAGATGCAGCCACCTTCCCAAAAACTTCTGCACATCCCTCCCGCATAAAGCTGCTTAGTCTCTGGCACATGCGTTACGCGGGTTTGCGTGAATCTAAACTTTTTGGTAAGGTTTTACACGATGAATACTACGAGAAAAAGGCACCAGGGTCTGCCTTCGTCGTGAGGCGCCAGCTATGAAAAGAAAAGATTGGCATATGTGCAAGGTGTTTCAGTGAAAACTTTCAAAAATATTTAAACATTGCCTCTCCCAGACAGCACAATTTTAGTCCATGAGCTGGTCCACTCGAAGAGGCGCACATTACTTGCAGAAACATTTGAAATGCATAATCGACTAATTACCAAATTTCAGAAATTAAGTTTGAAGTAATTACATTATGGCACATATTTGCATTTTCAAATTCTATCGGGAAGACTGCAAGGCATAATCACTTGAAAAGAATTGTGCGGATGGCACGCACCATTCACGAGATATGCGCCGTCATACTTAGTGTACATATACACTGTAGTTCCACCTACTTTCTTACCCGCCAGGGTGGCTCAGTCTCAGCACTAAGGCGTTTGCGCTGGGAGCACGAGGTCGCGGGATCGATCCCGGCCCGGCGCCGCATTTTAGAGGAGGCCGAAATGCAAAAACGCCCGTGTGCTTGCGTTGTAGTGCACGTTAAAGAGCCCCAGGTGGTAAAAATTAATCGGAGCCCTCCACTACGGCGTGCCTCATAATCAGAACTGGTTTTGGCACGTAAAACCCCAGAAAGAAGAAGAAGACACCTACTTTCTTCGCAAAAGGTCGATTTGTGCACGGAAGCACAAAAGTAACTGAAACGCCAATGCATTTATCTGCAAAGTGCGGAAATTAATGTCCCAGAACTGGTGTCATCCTGAGAATTCGATCCAAGTGGATCGGCCTTGCGAACTTACCGGCTGAATTTGTAAACTGCGATAGTGCCATAAGGTATTTAGTTAAAACTGATTACTGATTTTGTTAATTAGACGATTCTGCGTCTTTTTTTTCGTGCAAGTAATGTCCGCCCCTTCGAGTAGACCAGCAGATGGACTAGAATTCTGCTATCTGCCATAGGCAATTAAATAAAAGAAAATTTTAAGTGTTCACCAAAATTTTTAGCGAACGCTTTTCATGACATTCATGATCATACGGACGTTGCAAACTTTTTTTTAATCAGATGCACTTCCCCGTAGTGTGTGACACACCCGAAGTATGTAATTAGCTACGCAACTA